>NC_142939.1:54007095-54044595 GCF_046866305.1 Octopus bimaculoides | reverse complement strand
CTCATTGTATTAAATCTGTGTCCTACGCTTTTTGGTGACATGTTCTGATTGCTGCTTCTCTTTGTAATTCAAGGGCTCATTGTAGGTAGTCAAAATCAAAGTTGCCAATTAGAAAGGAAATATTTGATGCATCGATTATATGGAGGAATATTTTTTTTATTATTTTCTTTACTGGATTAAGAGTGCGAAAACGTGTCTGTTGTTCCTCACCAGTCCATATTCGTTAGTCTTTAAAATTACTATAATACTAAACAATATTTAGATCAATTTTACTTGCTGTGTTTGAACGGGTAAATCAAAATTTATGTTAGTACAATGATGGTTTCAGAACTAGAGCAGTTTAAGATTTAGTGGTGCTTTATCAGTGCGGAGATAATCCCTTATGTCTTATTTTAGAGTGCAGATGCTTCTAATTACCAGATATAGTGTTTACTGCTTTCTTTGTGACTTATGTTAACTGTAGAGGCTTAAGTTTTCTTTCTTCAGTTAAGTTCTCTTTACATACTTGATTCTATGTTTCACTTATGCTACATGTGACGTTCATGTGTTGTTTCAGGTCGCATCTGGTTTTATTAGGCTGTGTATTGCAATTTTGCAATGATTGTCTTAGATTTCATTGCAATTTATATCTCAATATCCTTCTGCTTGTACAATTATTTTGTCAATTTGTCGATATATTTTAAGAGCCCTATGCTGTTGATTTTCGGGTAGAAGAGATCTTCAAATTTTAATTGCATCTCTTGGGAGCCTGGTACCAACTAATGTGTTTGATGTTCCTGAAACGTTGGTTTGTTCATTGATGTGTGAGATGTTTGTTATGAAATTAGAGAAGAGACTGATTCATTTGTGGATTTAATTCCAAGAGAATTTGAGCAGGAGGCTACCCCTAGCGGTGGGTTAGTTGAATTAGCTTTATGTGATACATCTACTGATGCGGGCTGTTTAACATATTAAACAGTAGAGAAAACGATATTATTGTGTTATCTCTCTTGGCTCTGTACCAGTTTTAGTATCTCTGTTTATTTTCATATTGTTCTCAAGGTGTTAAAATGTTTAGAATATGAGGAGTTAGGATGCGCAACATATTGTGGAATAATCAGATTAATGCAGTTTGCATGTTTTTATGACGTTACTGTATTTTGTTTTGCTCTATATCTTATATTTTAATTTGTAATGGATTTAAATATGGAATGGAATATAATTTGCGGTGGCAAAAGCTTAGAATCACTATTATATAGATACGTTAAGATTCCTCATGTGTGTAGAATATCAATTTATGATCTACATATAAGAGTGTTACTTGTTTGGATTAATTTTCATTTCTTGTCTTATTCATTTGCGAATATTTCTGAAGTGAATATTGTTGCTTTGTTTCATGAAAATGCAATGTTAAGCTGTTCGAGATGTATTAATATACATTTTCCTTTTGTTTGTTTATTATATTTATAGGATATATTGTTGACAACGGAAAATTTTCAATACTACATTAAAAATGCATATTTTTGCTGCTCTATTTTTTGTTCGTTCGTTGGATCGCAATTTTTAGAGGTATTAAGAAAGCGAATGTATTTTCATAGTGGCATCGTCTCCCTATATGTATTTAATAATTCATTGGGGATTTAATCCTGGCAGTTTTCGTTACTTCTACTGTTGAACTGCAGATAATGTTAACTACATTATGCAGGAAATATGTGCGTGTACATACATATAGTATATCCAGGGGAGAATGCTTAACATAGTCTGTTTGATAAATATTGATATTGAACTTAACAGAAGTAGATTAGAAAATGTATGGTACTCTATGTTTTATAAATATGATTAAGGAGATTCGGCTTGGAATACAGATGATAATATTTATAATAGACGTAGTGATAACCTTTGTAAATACTAAATGTAGTCATAGCAATGAACATGTGCGCTATAAAATTTCAAATCGACAATATTTTCAATATTTTTTAAACGACAATATTTTTAAACGACAGACCCCTAATATATTACAGATTACGCACACACACACACACACACACACACACACACACACACACACACACACACACACACGCATATATATATATATATATTTGTTTCAGTCAGTTGACTGCGGCCATGCTGGAGCACCGTTTTTAGTCGTGCAAATCGACCCCACGACTTATTCTTTAGAAGCCTAGTACTTATTCTATCGGTCTCTTTTCCCGAACCGCTAAGTTACGGGGACGTAAACACGCCAACAATGGTTGTCAAGCGATGTTGGGGCGACAAACACAGACACACACATACACACATATATATATATATATATGTATATATATATATATGTATATATATACATATATACGACGGGCTTCTTTCAGTTTCCGTCTACCAAATCCACTCACAAGGCTTTGGTCGGTCCGAGTTATAGTTGAAGACCATTGCCCAAGGCGCTACACAGTGGGAATGAACCCGGAACTATGTGGTTGGTAAGAAAGCTACTTACAACACAGCCACTCCTGCGCCTACACATACACACATACACACACATATATATATATTTACGACAGGATCTTTTAATTTCCCTTTACCAAATCTACTCACAATGCTTTGGTTGGCCCGAGGCTATCGTAGAAGTGACTTGCCCAAGGTGCCAAGGAATTAGACTGAACCCGGAACCATGTTGTTGGTAAACAAGTTACATGCCACACAGCCACTACTGCGCTTTTATATATTTATTAGGTAATATGGTTTTACTTTCATATGAATACGTATGCACACATACAGACAAACACGCATACATATATATATATGTATATATATATATATATATATATATATATATATATATATATATATATATATATATATATATATATACGTGTGTGTGTGTGTGTGTGTGTGTGTGTGTGTATGTGAGTGTGTGTGTGAGTGTGTGTGTGTGTGTGTGTGTGTGTTTGTGTGTCTGCGTGTCTGTGTTTGTCTGTGTGTATGTACGTGCATGCGTATATACATGTATGTAGCATTTTAGATAATCTTCTGAAGAACGACAATAATCAGGAAACTATGTAATTTATAAATATAGCGGAAGCTTTAAACATCTTGATGGGTTATCTAGATAAGCAACCATTTTATATTCCATTTTACATTATAAATATTGCTAAATAATAAATTACAAGGGAAATTATATCTACATACATATTTGTCAATAAGAAACATAATATATATAAAACAGAAATACAATGTTTTTCATTTTATTAGCTAGTATCAAAAATAGTTTCACACCAATAATCGTTTCACACTCTTTCATAGTGATCTAGGTATTGTAATTGATCTTCGAATTTATTTTATTCTGATCGATCTCCGATGAAAAATTATGGACTATAAATTTATTGCAAACAAGCATAATATTCGAAAGAAATTACTGGGTTAATTTCTTAAACAATATGTGTACTGATATAAAATAAAATAAAAAAGAATTGAATGGAGTGGCATGTGATCGTATGTAGATAGATCAAAACAAGTAGGAAACATTAACCCTGCGTTGTTCTCCAAATTACTCAGGAACACTTTTGACCTGATGGAATAGACCAAATCAAGAACGTTCCATTTGTTATCTATGCTTCCATTCCTTAACCAAATCGTATTTATGAATGTATGTTTTAATATTCCCCTGTTATTTTTGACACAATCTAATGGGTTGGAGGTGCATCGCTGCTAATCTAGAGCTAGACATGTGCACACCAGGTGGAGCAATGATTGTTTGGCTACTGTATATCGTTTACCGAAATATCTAGAATACAAACTGCTTTGTATTTAGGTAAGGGTTAAAGGGAAAAACATAGACATACTCTGGAAATGAACTCCAACTCCATAATATTGATACATATCTGTGTCTCATATTTGAATATAGTACCAATCTATGTAATGTGATATAGAAATGGGTATTTGAGTAACGTAGTTAATTTTTTAATGCGTATTCTAATTAGAGAACGAATAGAACAAATATGGCCAAACGCAGTTGCTTCTCTGTGGTTATCTAATTTGCTATAAGTAGCATTTAAGCCTCTTCCCTATGTAATACACTCTCGAATGTTTTTAACATTAGTATAACAACTGAATTGTGAAGTCTTCACTACAACTAAAACTACACGTATCAAATTGTGGATATAGTGTGAAGACTGTGATATCAAAATTTATCATCGTGCACTATTATATAATTTTTTTTTTATGTTGCATTAGTATACATAAATGATTTCAAATCTTAATTTTGCCTTAGAAATTTTAGTAAGTAAATATATTTTTGTGGCGGCACATGGCCTAGTGATTAGAGCAGCGGACACGCGGTCGAGGAATCGTAGGTTCGTATCTGAAACCGGGTGATGAGTGTATTTATGAGCGAAACACCTAAGCTCCACGCAAGTAATAACGAACTTCTGCTGACTCTTTCGGCACAAATTTCTCTCACACTTTCTTCCTGCATCTAGCAGCTCACGTGCGACGGACCGGTGTCCCGTCCAGGTGGGGAACCTTTACGCCAATAAAACCGTGAATCGGGTCCGTATGAGCCAGGCATGGCTCGAGAAGGAACAAACAGCAACAAATATATTTTGATCCTCCTAAACTCTATGTAGATGCGTTCATTCTTTATAGGACTATTGAACTATATCTCATGTCAGTGCATGTATCTGCATTCTCAGTATCCGCATTTAATATTCTTTGTTATGGAAAAGAATTTTCTGTATTCGTGATCGCCAGTGGTGTTTTGCAGGTTCTGGCACCAGCTCATATTAAATAATGTATTGTTATTAGCTGGTACACCAGTTTAGAATCAATATTATGCTTAAATGATATGAAAAGAAATTACTAAATGATCTGAAATATATCATTGTCCATCTTGCTGAATCAGAAGACTTTGATTCCACTAATGTTCTGACAGTCTGCCAATGCATCATTGACTTTCTCCTATTAATTGAGAAAGAAATGAAAACATTTACACTATGCTTGGCTGTTCTTACTTTAGAGATTATTTCTCTCAGGTTTGGGATTGTTGGCAATGAGTCTCTTTTTTTCTTTTTATCCCTGCTCATTCGTACTGAATAAAGAAACTAAAATCTTTTTGGCAACAATACATAAGTTTTATCTTTAAAAAAAAACTTTGTTTTCTCTCAGTATTCTAAAAAAAAAAAAAAGAATATGGACCATCAATTAAAATAACTGTAAATTGACTGACTTACTAGCACTGAAAATTTTCGTTAGAAAATAATTAATAGGAGGCAAGATAATAAGTTGTATCAGCGTGTGTATATCTCTTTGACCATGTATGAAAATATTCAGTGATATAAGGCTTGTTAGTAAACGATTTACATTAACATATACACATTTTCGCATTTACGAACGTAGTAGATAAATCATGAATTTTGATAGCGTTATTGCATGTTTTATGTTTTCGCGTTAAAAATACTTACTTGATACATCAATGAAAGTTGCACGCTTGCAATAAATGTCACCAGAGTGAAAATTAAAACAAAATATCGTAGCTGCTATTTGCTATAAAACTGAATATAATATTCTTACAATCTGGTAAGGAACATCTTAATGTAGGCCTCCATTTAATGAAAACCCACATGATTTATTATCTTGATGTAAACTATCATAATTACATGATGATAAATATGACAATTGCAACACTGATATTTTATGATATATTCGAGAACTAGAATCGACTTTAAAAGATGAATTACCTTTCCTTTGATTTTGTTAAGGTTTACTTCAAAATGCCAGATAAAAATCGAAACTATGAAACTATAGATATATTTTACATTTTCGTCTTTATCCACACATTTCTCGTTCATGGTCAGATTATATTGAAGATGTCAAGGGATTATAGCGCAGCATAATCCTTTTGTTGACAGAGTTGCAAGCCAAAAAATATATTGATTACATTAATTTGATTGAATCTAAAATGTCATATGTTAACGGTAAAATATTTAAAACGATAATATAAAAAAACAAAAATCTAAATTCATGATAAAATTGTTACATCAATATATATATATATGTCAAGTTAATTTATAGTAGTCTTTAAATACCGAATATTGCACTTGGGTTTTACCATCATTGGATTACTCAGAGTTCGGTTCATAAACTAATTTCATAAGGTAACATAATCAAAGATGCTTTACATTAATATATGTAAAGGCAAATATTACTGCATTGAAAACTTTTACGTTAATATTTTTCGCATGACAATCTTACAGACTGACATACAAGAGTTTCTGCGACTACCAACAAAAAAATTATGGCAACTAACATATTACTAGAAAACAAGTAGGTCGAATTTTTATACATGTATACACTAGGTCGATGTCCCAGATATATTTCATGTACAATATATAAATATTTATTTGAAATTTATTGCGAAGTATTATTATATTAATACTTATGTTAACTCGCATTTTACATTTAATGGTAATATTACTTATGCGAACAAAACGGCGAATTGGCAGAATCGTTAGCACGCCTGGCAAAATGCTTCTTTACTTTATGAGTTCAAATGTTGTCGAGGTCGACTTTTCCTTTCATAATTTCGAGGTAGATAAAATAAGTACCAATTGAGTAATGGGGCCGATGTAATCGATTTTCCCCCACCCCGAAATCGCTGGCCTTCTACCAAAATTTGAAACTAATATTACATATGTGAATAAAGCGGTGAGCTAGCAGAATTGTTAGCACGCCGAATAAAAAGCTTAGCAGCATTTTCTCCGTTTTTGTGTTCTAAGTTCTAATTCTGCCGAGATCGATTTTGTCTGTATTCCTTTCAGAATCGATGAAATAAATAGCAGTTAAGCACTGGGACCAATTAAACACTCCTTCCAAAACTCCTATCTTCGTACCATAATTTGAAACTAACATTACATATTTAAATAAGACGGTGGGCCAACAGAATCGCTTGCACACTGGGCGAAATGCTTAGTGGTATTTTCTCCCTCAAGTCCCGCAGAGATCGACTTTCGGTGTCAAAGAATCACGTACCATTTGAATGCTTGTGTCATTGTAATCGACATACCCACTCCCCGAAATTGCCAGCATTGTGCCAATATTTAAAAGCGTTATTGTATATGTGAATCTTTTCATGTAGTCAGATCAATGAAACGATAGTAATGTACTTTTACTCTATATAAATTCCCATAAAGAATCCAACTGCGTAAATCTGTATTGAATAACCCAAGAACCTATCAGAACATTGTCTAACTTATATATATCGATGTTGCTTTTATAAACTCTGTTCCTTTTGCCCATTGATCTAATTTATGATTTCTTCTGACAGGGTGGTTTGAAGATAAACTTATTATTTTTGTTAACTGAAATATGGTATTAATATCGCATCATGCTTTGCTAGCAGAGAAAATTGCAATGAAAATGTTACCTCCAAATCATACGCTACGATGGATTTCACTCTGCTGCAGCAAACGGATTTAGCAATAAATCACCATTCAACATATTAAAAGTTTAAATATTTTTGCAATTATTTCGCACAATATGCGTTCGTCACGCCGTAGCTCTAGCTTCCAAGTTCCTGTTACGTTGCACACAAACGTTTCCATCGGAAGTAGGTGTAACAATCTCGCAAAAATAACACACGCACATATACATGTGTGTATATGTATGTGTGCGTAGGCATGTATCCATGCATATATATATATATATATATATATATATATATATATATATATATATATATATATATATATACATATATATATATATATACATATATGTACATACATATATATATATACATACATATATATATACATACATATATATATATATATATACATATATATATATATATATATATGTATATATATATATATATATATATATATATATATATATATATATATATATATATATATATATATATTTATTAAAAAATAAATAAATATATATATATATATATATATATATATATATATATATATATATATATATATATATATACTAGGTTGAGTGGAAAGGCTTTTCGGACTTTTACTAATGACTTTTGGTCACTTCCGTCTTGTGTCATTAATTTGATACAACTTGTGATCTAATAGTTGCTGAACTGTATATTATTTATATTACATCTGTCATAATGAGTGGTAAAAAACTGCAATTAGAAACATTTTACGCTGTGGAAAAACGACCCAGTGCTAGGGAAGCGGCGAACAATATTATTGACATGGAATGCTTAGGAACAGTCAACGAACGTGTGGTAGAAAACTGGTCCAAACGTTTCAAGGAAGTTGACACCAGTCTCAAAGACACACAACATTAATGAGAACTGTTCTGAGAGATGTGGCGTTGTTGGAAATGGTTGAGCAACTGCCAAGCAAAAGCATTGATACATTGTTGGCAGAACTTGCTCCTGCACAATGTACCACAAACACACTTCAATTTAACCATGACCTTGTGAGCAAACACTCATGAGACGTTTCCTCATTAACTGGCCAAAGATCAGGCTCAACGACATGGGAACCTTTGGAAACAACTGCTGGCGAATCCTTAAAATACCAGGTTTTAGTGTTGAATTGTAACTGAGAATGAAACATGAGTCTATTTTGATAATCCTAATAAGACAAATCACTAGCTCTGTTCGGCTCAGGTTTCAGAACCTGTTATCATACAAGGGCAGAAGATCTTCTGAACAGAAGATCATCTTGGTGGAATTTTGAGGCGGTGTTGTTCTTTGAGATGTTCATGCTGTGAACGCTCAACGTCAAGCTCAGCAACTGCAGTGAGTATATCATGCTCACAAAACCTATTACCCAGCAGTGGTCAAGCGGAGACACGCACTAGTATAACATAACAATACCCCAGAACAAGCGCTGAATGTAAACCAGCGCGAAGTTGAGGAACTTGAGAAACTTGAGAATCTTGTAGTTCTGCTTCACCCTACTTAAAGTACAGACTTTCTGATACCAGATTGACACTTTCTCCAAATCATAGCTAATTTCTTGTACGTACGGACAGAGGTAAAATAATGAGAATGAGGTAGAAATTGGGCGCATGAAGATTTATTATCTATAAACCAACCAAATGTTGTAAGTGTGGAATTCAGCTTCTGGCACAACGATGGCAACAAACAGTAGAATGTGATGCTTTATAGTTTGATGAATAAACATTTTGCGTACGTAATTTATTTGAAGTGTTACTCAAAGCTTGAAATACAGAAAAACTTTAGATACAGGCTCACACACACACACTCTCACAAAAACACACACACACACACATACACACACACACACGCGCACGCACACACACACTCGCACACACACGTACGCACGCAGAAGACATACACACACACACATTTGCAACGAGTTTCTGGCTTATTAGATGATAATATGGAAATTCTATTGAAATAAACTAAAAAAGAAAACCTAAAAGATGTCCACTGAAATTTTATGTTAATTATATCGTTAGCAATACGATAAATACAACGGGATTGATATAAGATATACAGGAAATATATCTTAGTAACACGTATCGTACATTTTCGGATATATAATATTACATGCAGGAACTAATGATGAAATTATTTGGTCATTTCTCAGAATTACACGACGAACCTTCTGTATATGTGTTGTAAAATTTGAAACCACGTAACAAAAATAACAATTGATGTAATATTAATGAATACACACTTTTGGAAAATAAAGTAACGAAGTGAGGGCGCATCTTGCCTCTAAATACTGGAATAATCTGACTGAAATATCTCCCTCAATTACAAATGCTTGCGAAAGATTTTGTGCCATATTTCTTTCAAATGAGACACTACATAGTGTATAAAAGCAAGTTCGATTCATCAAATTTGATCTTTATCGTATAGTGGTTGTTAAGAATTTAAAATGAGTCAAAATTGTAGCTTGTGAACAGTCACTCAACCCACTAAATTTATTAGCAAGATCTTCCTTAAATTTCATGTTATTGCAATTCTGCTTCTGAAAAGAATTATTAAAAACGTTACTCATTTAATAAAAGAATTGGTGTCATAACTTTTTCTTTGATTCGATATTCAAGTTATGGTCAAATGATTTTCTTTGAAAATCATTGTTTCTTCTATTCATTTGAGTGTAGAATAAAGTCAAGATGTGTTTGAATATTTATAGGTATCTAATAAAAATGTCACCACGACTTAAGATACAAGTTAAATTCAGAAGATTTTAAAATACACATAAAAAATTAATCTTGCAAAGAAAATTACGTGGAAAATAGATTCCTATAAGAATGAATAAGAAAAGCAGGCATAGATGATTTAGCAAAGGAACTATATTCTTAAGGAATGCCAAGGAAAAAGAAAAAATATTGAAGTTTTCGTACAATGTATTTGTAGAGTTGCCAGAATTAGCCTTTGTAGAAATCTATCGAGGGAAAACAAAATATTTTCTCCAATTTGATGATGTATTTTTTAAACATTTTATTTAAAAGTTTAATGTATGACTCAGTGTGTGTGATATACATTATTCCTCATAATTCTTTTTTACAAAATATATGAAACGAGATATATTACAACTTCAGAAATGAATACTGGTTTCTTTTGAAATATATCTAACAATTTAAATCATTTGAAATTAACATAACATACCGGTGAATTAAATAATTAAAAGTCCCAAGTTGGAGCGCCTTAGATTTCTTTCTGAACGTATGTTATAACTGTTAGTGACTATTTAGTTATATTATGTGAAAATACACTGGAGTTGGATCTAAAATTCAGGTGAAAGAATGATGATATAGTAAATGAGAAATGTTCGTGAAACATAATATTTGATACGTGGAAAGACAAAGAGCTCCTTCTGGGTGTTGCTATGAAATTATGTTGGGAATGGATGATAAATGTAGAAATTAAATATGTCATTATTTGACCGTAAAGAATATTTGATGCGGACAATCCAAAATGCAGTATGTTACGAACGGTAAACACTTGTCTATGGTGTAATAAGTGGCAGTCATTATTTTCCAGTTCAATATTCACATGACAGCAATGAAATATGAAATGAGACATCTCGATGTACCATATAGAATATTCAATGCCTTAGGATAATTTCCATAGCAACGTAGGTATAATTTCCATTAAGGATTCTTTGTTTTCTCTCTTCCTGTCTGTCTTTCACTCTCTTTCTCTCTCTCTCTCTCTCTCTCTTTCTCTCTCTCTCTCTCTCTCTCTACCTCTCCACACACACACACACACACACACATATATATATATATCACCCTAGCTCCCTGTTTCTCTTTCACTCTACCTCCTGCCGTCCGTCCCCTTTTCCTCTTTCTTACTCTCTGCCTCATTTAAAAGGTCAATTCTTGTCATAAATTTGACTACTGTATGTTGAAGTATGTATATATACGCTTCTGTTTGTGCATATACGTATGTATAAAAGGAGACACATAGACATAAGCACTTACACACACACACACACACACACACACACACACACACACACACACACACATGTATGTAGTATTATATGTTATGT
Source organism: Octopus bimaculoides (assembly GCF_046866305.1). Taxonomy (NCBI): domain Eukaryota; kingdom Metazoa; phylum Mollusca; class Cephalopoda; order Octopoda; family Octopodidae; genus Octopus; species Octopus bimaculoides. The sequence goes on along the minus strand of NC_142939.1, from coordinate 54,033,106 downwards.
TTGCTAGGTGTATGCTAATTCTTACACGTGTTCAGCTCCACCGAAATGTGCTAAATATTTTTCTACACAACTTCCGTTTTTTTCTACTATGAAACATACATACATTTCCTACTCTTTTCCTTATTGTAATATTTTCTATATTCAAGACCACTTTTAAAATCCAGTTGCATATCTCCAAGCTTCAACCTTTTCTATTCAAGATTCGAATGGAAAAAAATGTTACCGCATTTTATTATCATTAGGTCGACTTCACCTTTCGTCCTTTCCGGATGGAAAACAACGTACCTGTTCACTACTGCAATGAATGTAATCTACTATACCCTTCCCCTAAAGTTTCAGGCCTTCTGTCTATGTTATAGAGAATAATTATACAGTATACTTTAAAATCAGGGTATATTTTACTTCATTTATTTAATGCGTTTATTTACTGCTGAGACAACTTTGAGCACATTCACTTGTATAGTGTACAGATAATATCAAACTTATTGTTTTATGCCTTAAAATAAGTGCAATGGTCTAAAAAGATGCACCGTTTCTATATTATTTCGTAAAAGAAGAAATTGCATCACGAAATATCGTAGTATATTTGCAATATTATTGATTCAGATAATATATAAATATTTAAATGTTAATTTTACAATTACTGTGTTCACTAGCGTAGCTAGTGTGTGTGCTCCACCCCGCCCAAAATATATATTGCCTACAGCAAACCCAAAAGTAGTGCTACCCCCATAAAAGTGCCGCCCAGGACGGACTGCCCCCTCCGCTCCTTATTTTCTAGTGCCACTGTTCTTTAACAAAGCCCGAAATTTTGGAGGAGGGATCCAGTCGATTAGATCGACTCCAGTACGTAACTGGCACTTAATTTATCGATCCCGAAGGATGAAAGGCAAAGTCGAACTCGGTGGAATCTGAACTCAGAACGTAAAGACAGACGAAATACCGCTAAGCATTTCCCCCGGCGTGCTAACGTTTCTTATTTCTTTATTGCCCGCAGGGGACTAAACATAGAGGAGACAAACAAGGACAGACAAAATGATTAAGTCAATTACATCGAATTATTATTATTGCGATGAGTGGGCTGAATTGTTATCACGCCGTAGTAATGTGCTGATGCTTAGCGTCATTTCGTCTGTCTTTACCTTCTTATATCAAATACAACCGGGGTCGACTTCACCTTTCCTCATTTCTGACTCAATAAATTAAGTACCAATGAAGTGCTGTGGTCCACGTGATCGGCTTGTTCCTTCAAACACAATTTCAAACCTTGTGTCTATAGCAGCAAGGATATTTGGAAATCATTTAATACGTGCGGTTCAGTTTTGCGTAATACAATAACAAGAAATGCACCCATTACGCAAATCTTCCTCAGTTAAAACATTTCAGAATGTTCTTCTAAAATTTTTTAATACACTAAATTTTACGTAATAGATACATTTTCTATTATATATTACGCAAACACGAACCATACGCATTAAATAGTTTCAAAATATCACTGTGTGTTGCCCCAGCATGTCTACAGTCATATGACAGCAACAAGTAAAAGAATAAAATAATAATACGACTTAATGCCAGTACAAACTAACCGGTTCAGACTCTACTGATGCAGATACACAAACAACGACTTGAATTAGTTTTCTATATCTGATTCGAGTCGTACTGTGCGCGCCGCTTGTTAGCGTAACATGATATATATATATATATATATATATATATATATATATATATATATATATATATATACATACATATATATATATATATATATATATATATATATATATATATATATATATATATATATATATATATATATATGAATGAAACCTTTTCATTTACAGACATCATAGCGAGATGTTGATAATCAAAGTCAAGTAATATAATATTGAAGCTAAAAGGAAAAATATTCAAATCGTTACCGGAATACGCAAACTTTTTTTTATTAGTCAGAAGTCTGAACACTGCACCCAGTTAACCGATCATAAATCTAAATAATAACATGTTACATTGACTACAAACCACATATTTATATGAACGACATATAAGCATCCATCTAAATTGGCCAACGTATACGTTTGCTCCTGGACATTGTTATTAAGTGGATGAAAAGAAATCAACAGCTCAGTTTTTTAAATTCAGTCTGGCATTCAAGGGTAAAATTATAAATTGTAACACATTTATTCTGGTGCACTGCAATATTAGATATTCTACTGTCTTGTGCTACAAAACGATTAATAATCTTAGATATAAACTTCACAGACTTGTCTTTCTGTTTGTTGTTGATATTTTCCAGTCTGAATCGCAATTCCTTCATGCTTTCATGACTCACTTAATTTAAATATTAGTCGTGTGTATAGAAATTATCTGAGACAATGTTTACAGACATGGTCTTTCATGTATGAGTATATAAGTATATGTCCATGCAAAGGAGTTGATACTTACAGACATACACTATCAGATGTGTCTCTGCTTCTACCTATGTGCATATAATATATGTATATATATATATATATATATATATATAAATATACGCATATACATACATTATTTATGAATCTCTGTGTGTATAAGTATGTTTATATTTATAAGGAAAAGGCATTCATATATATATATATATATATATATATATACATATAATATGCATGCATATACACATCCACACATACTTATGTACAGATGAGAAATATACTTCTAATACATCATAGAAAAATGTGTATTAGAAGTAAAATATACAGAGTACTAACTGTAGCGTAGTTGATGTACGTTCTCGGAAAACTTGGATATTACACGTAAACATCAAAGATGTGTTCTGATTGCAGTACACGCATACATACATACATACATATATATATATATATATATATATATATATATATATATATATATATATATATATATATATATATATATATATATACATATACACACTCAACGTATAGATATACAGCACTCAAGTAAGTATCACACACGCACACATATACAAACACAGTTGGAGGAATGACGCCATTATTTGTATGCGTGTGCCTGTCTGTATGTGTGCGTGTGCGTGCTTGCACATGTGCGTAATTGCGTATGTGTGCGTTTGTGTGTGTGTGTGTGCGTTTGTGTTCGTGTATGTGAGTGTGTGTGTGTGTGTGTGTGTGTGTGTGTGTGTGTGTGAGTGCTAAGGGTAGGAATTAAGAAATCTAAATAAGAATGTCTACAGTATAAGGAAATAAAATCTTGGGGCGAATTCATCAATGCTAATGTCGTCGGAAGGTTTAGGGTTTGAGTATATTTTTCATAAAATCCTTGAGTTTATATGACTATAAAGTCAAGCTCCGTCGAGATCCATTTAGCCATTCATCCTTTTGATGTTGACAAAATAAAGTACCATTTGAACACTGGCCTTGTGCCAAATTTTGAAACCAGTTTTTGTTAGAGTACCTTCAATTATAAGCTTATGAATGCAGTGTTGGTTATACGGATAGAACAACAATATCTAAGGTCTTGTTACGGGGTGGAGAAGCTGTATAGTGATGTGTTTAAATGCAAGTTTATTACCAGTTCATATATGCTTGGGCAGGTTCGACCCTCATGATAGGCATTCACTGTGTTTATCACTGTAGACAAAATAGTGGAAATAAACCAAAACCACCTCCCAACGCCAACCTATCCAGACTCAGAGATCCTGCTATTGGTGAGGCTTCAACTTAGATATAATCATAAGACCATTCACAGAACACACACTCACACATACACACATATATGTATCAAACACCATTCAATTTTTTTTCTCCGTGTTTTTCTCCTTGCTTTCTCCGTATTCTTTCTGTTGAAGAGCGTAGCTCGAAACGTCAAAGACTTTCCGTATTCCCGAGCGTCATACTAATACATCCTTTTGTTGTTTACACCACCTGTCCTCGTCTGTTGTTGTTTTTTTCGTGCATTCTCCCATATATATATATATATATATATATATATATATATATATATATATATATATATGTGTGTGTGTGTGTGTGTGTGTGTGTGTGTGTGTGTGTGTGTGCGTGTGCGTGTATGTATATACACATATGTACGTATTTATGTATATATACATATAATATGTACATGTGTGTATATGCATGTACATACATATATATGTATATATATATATATATATATATATATATATATATATATATATATATATATATATATATATATATATATATATATATATATATATATATATATATATATATACGGATACCGACAAATACAAAACGCACGCACCAATATAAGCACATACACACATATATATGCATATTTGTAAATATGTATATATATATATGTGTTTGTTTGTGAGTGCTTCTGTCTGTGTGTTTGTGTGTGTGTGTGCATGTGTGTGTGTGTACGTATCTACGTATGCGTACACACGGATGTACACAGACAGTTCTATTCAATTTTACATTCATTTAGTATCGACATTTAAAAGTGCACATATCAAATACTTATACAATTATCTGAGCATATATAAATATATATGTGTGTGTATATGTATGTGTACAAGAAAGTAGTATGGTACATGTATGTGTGGGCATGAGTCGAAATATATCTGATCATTGTCCGAATTCAAATGCGTCAGACGATTCAGCACTTTTCGACAATATATGTAAGATATCAGCTGTACATTGGTAACCATATGGAGAGCTTATATTAAGCTGGTTGTGTTTATGCCTATTCGTGCGGATAATCAAGTACTAAGCAAGAATGAAACGCCGCTTTGATCATGTATTTGGAATTTGTACCATGTTGTTATATGTATAGTTCCCCAGATAGGACTATTTGAAATAAAAGAAAAGTCTCCCCGCCCCAATTCACATAAGAGGAAGAAAGGAAGAAATATTATTTCATACTTATTAGAGCATTAGTTACGCTTTATGTGTGTATGTGTATATATACATATATATGATAAATATATATATATATATATATATGTCTGTGTGTGTGTCTGTAGGTATATGCGTCTACATGTGTATGTGTGGATATATATATATATATATATATATATATATATATATATATATATATATACATATATATGATAAATATATATATATGTCTGTCTCTGTGTGTGTCTGTAGGTATATGCGTCTACATGTGTATGTGTGGATATATATATATATATATATATATATATATATATATATATATATATATATATATACATGTATACATATATATATATACATATATACATATATACATGTATATATATGTATGTATACATCTATCTATATATGTATATATATATGCATGTACATACATATGTATATATGTGTACATATGAATATATACATATATGTGTAAACACACACACACACACACACACACACACACACACACACACACACACATATATATATATATATATATATATATATATGTATATATATATATATATATATATATGTACACATAGTGTAATTTAAATGAACCATTGTCAGATAGAGTTCTTCAGACTACTTCAGAAAGCCATTACAATGCAAGTTTTGAAATAAAAGACAGAAATTTGCTATATCATTAAACAAAGAAGCAATTCATACATTTGTAAATCGTTGTTTTGTATAACTCTTTGTCTTCATACTCTTAGATCAAGCTTACATCTGAATGAGTTTGCCTAGACACACGTACACATACAAACTGACACACATACACAAATAGACATGCACACAGTTATTCGCGGAAGTATGAAAGGGAGTATTGTAGACAGTGCTCAGGTACACTAAAATTAAGAAAAAGAAAAAAGAAAATGGCCCTCTCGGATTTCAGGAATCATGGAAGTTGTGAAGGATGTAGTATTTTGACAGCTAAAGCCTGATGCAGGTACTTTATTCCATGCTTCAACATGGGTGCTGTATCGTCTATTTTTTATTTTTTAGGCACGTGCATGTGTGATTGTCATCTGGAATTCAAGATGTTTGGAAAATTCGTGGAAAATATTGTGGTTGTCTACTAAGTCGGTTGCCTGTCATCTGATCTTCAATGTTTCCATACCCAAGGAAGCAAGATATTTAGAGCATGGCAGACATGCAACAAAACGAAGGGTATTCGTTTTGTTGCATGTTTTTGAACATTTTCCAGGCGTCCCAGGCTGGTGATCCAACTTCTATGTGCGGACGTACTATTTAAATAGATAGCTGATAGCGGCATAGAAATGTCTTACAGAGTGACGCTAGGACGCGCTCAGGCTTTTTGACAATCTTAAAGATGTGGTTTGTCCAATTCAGATAGCTGTTTACAATAATACATAGATCACGCTCACTAGTAGACGTCTTGTGATTGGTGTTACTGAGAAAGGATGTAAAGGCTGGATTTATCCTCTCAAAGTACATGACGACGCTCTTATCCACAGCTAGCTTGAGTTGCCAGTCAGAAATCCATTGCAGAACTGTGTCCAGGTCTGATATATATATACATAATCTATACATATGTGTGTATGTAAGTATTTATATATAATATCATCTGGGAAATAACGTGATCACGTGTATTTCAAAGCTTCTATACGGTTATCAGCTACCATATCCATCACACCAGAACACTCCTTTTGCTGGATACACATGAGGAAATCCGTTAGTGCATGCAGAAATTATATAAAAATTTGTCAAACGAGATGGAATGAACAATAAAGTTTATCTCAAATTGGTTGCGTCCTTCGGTAGCACGTCCATGCCAAGGACGTCTGGATGTTATCCATAGTAGCACCGGACGAAATGTCTTCCGGAACAGATGAGCCAGTTCGTTTACATCGAAGCACATAGTTTTCTTGAGAACGTTGTCGAACTTCCCCGCCAAAAATGCTCTATATATTGCTAGACTGGAGTTCCGCCGATCCTCTTCCCCTACTAGTAGAGGGTTGTGAGCGTCAAACAACAGTCTAGGTGCCAAGCGCAGACGAAGAAAAGCAAGAAGACGAAGAAAAAAAGGAGGAGAAGGAGGAGGAGGAGAAGAAGAAGAAGAAGAAGAAGAAGAAGAAGAAGAAGAAGAAGAAGAAGAAGAAGAAGAAGAAGAAGAAGAAGAAGAAGAAGAAGAAGAAGAAGAAGAGTGGAGTGGACAAAGAGGGAGAGAAATAGATATTACGAATTGACGGAATGGTTAATATCTGCCATGTAAATTGTCTTTGATATTTAAAACCAAAACAATACTTGTTATAAGAAACAATATTAAACAATGGCTTGGAATTTTACCTTCTATTTCAATATTTCGGATTTAGGAGACCTTCTGCACGAAATCTGCGGGGTGTAGTGTACATATTGAAAAATCTTTGTAGATGTTGAAGGGGAGAAAATATTCTTCAAATAGAAATAATTAAATATATGTTTATATATATATATATATGTTCTTTTGCGGCTAATGTTGCATGCTTACGCAACAGAGATGTAAACTACATTCATAGAACTAATTTATTTTCATGCACATTTTAGATGGTAGGAAAATGGGATTATTATATCCACGTGAATTTATTCATCGAAAGGTCGAAATTGTATATTATATATTCAGATATATACTACCCTCCCATAGAATACCAAAAGCTTACAAACACATAAACCAACACACAACCACACATATACGTTTCTGAATATGAGTGTATATTTGTGTGTATCTATTTTCATACATACGTACGTACATATGTATATATATATATATATATATATATATATATATATATATATATATATATATATTTGAGGATATATGTGTGTATGTGTGTGTATACATTCATAAAATATTCATTCATTCTTTATTAGAATCAAAGAAACGAGTGTGGAAATTCCGTTATATATAAACAATTTAATAGAATAAATTCTACAACAAAGCAGAAACAATTTATACATAACTCACACAGAGCGTACAGAAAACTCAACGATACAAAGAAAGCAGATATATAATCGTTGTTAAATACAACTAACGCACCTCTATTATAATATAGATGACCGCGTTATGGAAGCATTGATCAAATAGAAATGTTTATACGTTACATCCAGACTGAATATAACCTCAATAACATTGTACAAAAATATTAAAAAAAACCAAACACAGTATTATCGTAATATGTAAGCCTTGTCTGGTTCTCTATCCAGTTTGTATCTCTAACGTAATCTACAAATTCACACGCTTACAGAAACACTCTAACCTTCGTGAACCTTACATATGCCACGGACTTGCTCATTTTCTGTTGTTCTTTTTCATACTTCAGCATTCATGCTAGTTCAGCAAGGAGCCGTTTCGGCATATTTTATTTGAAACACCGTAAGAGATTTAGATAGATAAATGTAAGCTGATTAGAGTTCTATCCTGTGTAGAATTACGTCAATAAATTTGAAAGTGTAGAACTGTATTGGAACGATTAATACGCATCAGGTTATTCCAGAAGCTTCGAGCGAAGAGCAGGGATTAAAATCTATCTTTAACTCCCCTTTTCTATCTTTCTTTCCTTTTTTCTTTCTCTCTCCCTCTCTCTCTCCATCTCCTCCTCTTCCTCCCACATAGTACCGAATGAAACTGTTTTAAATAATAATACGTGTAACACCTACTAAATGTGTTGAGTACGTTTTCTTTTGTTTACCTTCTCAGACACATAGTCGTACACAAACGCATGCATTCACTCAGGAGGAGGAGGGGAGAAGGAGGAGAAGGACGAGGAGGAGCAGGAGAAGAAGAGGAGGAAGAAAGAAAATAAATGAAGAAGAAGAAGAAGAAGAAGAAAAAGAAGAAGAAGAAGAAGAAGAAGAAGAAGAAGAAGAAGAAGAAGAAGAAGAAGAAGAAGAAGAAGAAGAAGGAAAAATAGAAGGAGAAGTAGAAGGAGAAGTAGAAGAAAGAGAAGAATAGGAAGAGGAAGAAGAAGAAGAAAAAGAAGAAGAATTAATTTCATTCCACGGAGTGAAAAATGAGTGCGAATGCTACCAATTAACACAAATGCTATTAATTATTACTCATGAATATCATTAAAAGTAGTTATAATCACTGTAATGCAACAAAGTTATTATAATAATGCTTTCTACAGTTGGCACGAGGCCTGACATTGCGGTAGAGTGCAATCTCCTCGAGTAAATCGACCCTTGCGTGCAAGTACTACTGATTTCATTGACCCCGAAAGGAAGAGATGCATATCGAATTCGACGAATTTTGTTCTCATCAGGTGGGTGATGCTTGCGATTCTGCCAGCTCACGATTCTGTTTGCTTGTTGCCTTCAGACGTACTTATAATAATAACAATGATAATAATAATATTTTCTACGATAGGCACAAAGTCTGAAACTTTGAGAGAGAGGGCTGGTCGATGTCAGTACGTAAATGGTACTTATTTCATCGAACCCGATAGAACGGAAGGCAAAGTCGACTTCTGCGGAATTTGAAGTCAGTACGTAAGGACGGACGAATTACCGCTCAGCATTTTGGCCAGCATTAAAAATTATTTTACCCCCTTCCCCTCCCGCTGCCTTAATTATGTTAATGATAATAACAATCAAAAAGTTAAGACTGAGGGTAGTAACAAAAATGATACAGTAAACGAAATCATACTTAAGAACAGGAAAACAATGATGCAAGCATATCCTTAAGATTACTCTCACTAACAAAAGAGCACATTGCAATACTGGTTGCGGAAAACAGCGAGAATCAGCCATACTCTCATCTGGTGTATGTAGGCAACGAAAATAAACGCGTGTTATGAAAATAATCTTATTAGACAGTATATTGGCTTAAAATTTTGGCACAAAAACAGCAACTTCGGTGTAAGAGAGATAGTTGATTATAACGACCCCAGCGTTTAACTGATATTTGAGCAATTCGAAAGGACGAAAGGCAAAGTTGATCTCGGCGAAATTGGAACTCACAGCGTAAAGGCTGACGAAGTGCCCACAAGCATTTTACCCAGCGTGCTAAACGTTTCCGCCAGCTCACCAGTATACCAACCAGTATACTGATATGTGGAAAAAGTACAGCAAAGATAAATGGTTTTTAATCAGCTGGTCAGTTAAAAAGGTAGCAGATTTTGTTAAAGGGATGAATTGTGGATCACCTCAAGAAACATATCTAAGCAAGGAGACCCACAAATTTAGTAGCCAAAATAGATGGTCTACATAATCTAAACAAGAAAACGTTATTCCCAAAAGTTTAGCAACCTAATGCAAAATACACAAAAGAAACAAAAGCCTACATTTCTATATTGAAGAGAATTATGTACATTATTTACATTATTTACATTTGACGGATATTTGTCCCCGTCTTGTTTGTTGTTAACACAACGTTTCAGCTGATAAGCCCTCCAGCCTTCATCAGTTGCCTAGCCTATAAAGGGTATCCACAAGATGCAATCCATATAATATAATCTCAAAATTAAAGTATAAATGAGTATAGACAACATTTTCAGCGCTATCTTGTCTGTAACGGTTATGTATTTGAATAATTCACCGTTTTCTGGGCAACATCTGTATTGTAAGGAGTAATACTGTTTATTGTATATATTGTCTTGTTTCTCTGTTTGTATTCATCAGTGCGGTGGTGTGCTAAACTGCATCAATATCAGTTATCAGTAGTTAATCACTGCTTGTTTTATTCACTGGAGTTCATTATCTATTTTTTTTTCAATTGCAGCAGAGAGTCTAGATGCTCTCCCAAGTAATATGGTTGTTAATGATATTTTTCAGTTATGAGGGCAATTGCTATCTCTAGGTATCTATACGCATTTCTTTCTATATACTATCGAAATGTGTCTATTGATTTTCATGTGAACGTTTATAACTTGGAATGTAGTGTTGTCGTTTGCATGGTTTTGGACGTTAGATTTTAGCATTAAATTATTCTTCATAAGTATTTCTTCTCTCTTCTTTTTACGAACGCATTGTCTACATATATATATAACGTTTTCATTCTTTGTAAGTATACACTGATACCCCAAAATCTATTATTTTGTATTGCTCAATTTAGCAAGAAAATGAAATACATCAGTAATCGCATATCCATCTATCTATCTATCTATCTATCTATCTATCTATCTATCTATCTATCTATCTCCCTGTATGTATGTATATATATATATATATATATATATATATATATATATATATATATATATATATATATATATATATATATATATATATATATATATATATATATATATATATATATATATATATATAAGTAATAATGATAATGTTTGCATCACTAAGTTGCAGGGAAAAGTTCGTAGGCTGTCTATGAAGCACTGATGCTAGAGATGTGAACTCTTACATGCATTAATTTCAACTCTTCCTATTAAAATCTGCATTGTTTGTTTCCCGATGAAGTAAACTCTCTGGCTACCCTATGTGAAAGGCCTCTTCGAAAGATCCAAAAGATATGCGGCCCTTATGACATCAGGACAGTATTCAAGAGTAATACAACACTCCGCAAATATCTCCTTGGAGTAAAACCACCAATAGAAGAGAACATGACCAAAGACTGCGGGTATTCCATCCCATGCCGCCCCCTCAAAATAAGAGTAGACAAACATCGCAAAGCTGTGATACAAGATATAGGTAAATCGGGTATAGCTGATCATGTATGTAAAAAATGGAGACCACCTCCCCCTGTGGGATGAAGTTAAAATAATAGACAGAGAACACCACTGGAAAATACGAGAACTAAAAGAAGCAGCACATATGCTAGGATACAACAACCTCCAAAGCAGACAGAGTGCAGATATGAGCAGCATATGGGAACCGGTATTAAGGAAGGATAGGAGATTATTAGATTTATAAGCCCAAAATTGCACTCCATACTTGCCCACGGGCATATGGCGTAGTGGTTAAGAACCCCAAGATTCCGAATTCTATTCCAGGTAGTGACCTAAATAATAATAATACTAATGATACTACTACTACTACTACTACTACTACTACTACTACTACTACTACTACTACTACTAATAATAATAATAATAATATCGAAAAAATACCCTAGGAATGAGAGCCCAGGTTCGGAATTTCCCCAAGACACCTGATGAAGGGTGGGGGGTATATAAGCGGAAACGTTGTGTTAACAACAAAGAAGACGAGGACAAATTGCGTCAAATGTAAATAATGTTTATAGATTTTGTTCCTCCCCTCACTATATATATATATATATATATATATATATATATATATATATATATATATATATATATATATCATTGTATGTATATTTATATGTATATATGTATGTTTGTGCATCCAATATATGAAGCCTAAATGCGTATATTTCATAATTTGCATCATTATCTCTATCCCCCGCCTTCTCTCTCTCTCTCTATATATATATATATATATATATGTGTGTGTGTGGGGCTGTATATATCTATATATATATGTGTATATATTATATATATAAATATATGTATATGTATGTATATATTTATATATAAGTATACACACATATATATACAAAAATATAGATGCGCATGCATGTACGTATATATATACGTATATGCATATATACATATGTGTTTGTGTGTGTAATGATCATAGTGGTTAATGAATTCCTACGCGATTAAAATTTATGAAGCCGTAACATTCTATTTAGAGACGCATTTTTAAATAGAATATATAACAGCATTAAGCCTGGAGTGAATTACTATTAAAACATACTTACGGAAGCATCTTTAGTGTTCTGTACATAAAAAAAACTATGATGCAATCCTAGACGCTTTTAGCAATGTTTAAGGACAAATAAACAAATATGCATGATTGCAGCTTTAGTTTAACAGGATACTGATAAATCATAATCGATTCAATATCCTAATACGATTAATTATTCTAAACTTTAAATTCTAAACTGTACATTTTATGAAATTGCTATACGAAATATAACAAAATTTACAAAGTACACTCAAATCCTATCATTCTTTATAGACATTAATCTATCGAATAAAATAAGAAATTATGTTAGAATTAGTTGAAATGAAATATAACAGGAACAAATGAATTAGAATTGCGTATTCAGTGATAAAAGTAATTTAAGTCTAGAAACGATCATCATTTTGGATATATCTAATGAAAAGCAACTTGCCGCATATACATTAAACATAATTTACAGATATTGTAAATGGAGTTCCAAATTCATACAGGCCACCATTACTGAATCTACTTCACCATCGCTGAGTAAATAAAGAAATTTTCCCTAAAGTCTGCATTTAATAGAAAACACATTGCAATACATTTTAAACATGGTTTGAAGAGAAACTGAAATATCTTCCCAACTCACTCTTTATAAATGGTTAACTATAAACAATAAAAAAAGATTGTACCCGGGAGAATTGATTGTTTTAAGTCAATCCTTTTCTGAACCAACTCATGATAATCAGATATGCCACGTAGATGGCCTGTTAGATGTACATACCTCTTTCAAACCTTTTAATATATTTTGCTTGACATATTTGCCATTTTATTTCAGGCACCAAAAATTTAGGTGAGACTATATTTGTCTTAAACCACCTCAAACAGTAACCATAGCTGGCAGAAGATGTCCCTCATATATTACTTTTAAGAATGTCATCAAATGAAGTGAATGTTAAACATATAATCTCTGATCAACTTTAAAGATTCAAACATCACCAATCAATCTTAACGTGACTGGTAGCTTTTCTTTGGAGATGTGAAGTCCCTAAGAGTCGGTAGATATCATAGTAGTACTATAAGTGACGCCGATGTACGCATACATCATTTATATTTTCTTAGAAACCAAATTTTAATTAGAAGTGCAATATCTATATCTTAAATATATTTTTTTCGAACAAAATTCTAGTTAGAATTACAACATGAAGGGACAACGGTATGAGTGACGGAGAATATGAGTAATGATGCTTCAAGTTCTAGTATATTTGCCCTGTATGAATCTTCCAGAGCTTTTGATAAAAATGGTTAATGTGTTTTTAGAAAATTCCCTTCGGTGGAAAAGACAGATGTATATATATATATATATATATATATATATATATATATATATATATATATATATATATATATATATATATATATGTGTGTGTGTGTGTGTGTGTGTGTGTGTGTGTGTGTGTGTGTGCGTGCGTGTGCGTGCGTGTGTGTGTATGTGTGTGTGTGTATGTATGTATGTATATATATATATATATATATATATAAATGTAAGGACTACTGAGATAATCGCAGAAAGCAAAATAAATAAGAGTATTCAACGATAAATGAAGGTTATACTGAGGGATGATCCCTACTTTATATATCGATTGGAGTTCACAAAAATCTTGACCGTCTCCGATGAATAAATCGCTCTAGTGATAGCAGTCATCCTTTATGCAGCAAAAAGAAGAAAACTAACTGAACAGATGTTCTCGGCCTTCAGTGCATGTTTGCTCCATTATCTATGCAGTGACAACAAACTGAGGGCTCTTGTTCTTTCGTTTAACTTACTCATGCAGAAAACACTTTCTTTCAATTCTTGCAGGAAGTATTGTTAACCCTCACTTGTGTATGTATCAACAATGTTTCTGTGAACCCTATGATGATTCAATTTCTGACCAATCCACATGTGGATTCCTGTCTAGTTTCAATGTAAGTATGAATATTGTAAATAAAGTTCAAAATTCACACACGCCACCATTACTGGAATCAACTTCACCATCGCTGAGTAAACAAAGAAATTTCCACTAAAGTCTACATTTAATAGACTACAAATTGCAATACATGTTAAATACAATTTAAAGGAAAACTGAAATATTTTCCCAATTCATACTTCGTAAATGACTAACAATATACAATGACTAAAAATAATATACCCGGGAGAATTGATTGTTTTAACTCATTCGTTTTCTTAAAAAACGCATAATAATAATCGTATGTGCCACGATCGAGGCGACAACTCTGACAGCTCTATAGTATGTGGGAGGTGAAATATATTGTGTCGACAACCAAGTCATAGAAATTCAGCCGAAATATGTTGGCACTATATACTAGACAATGCCCACTTGAAAGAAACCAATGGTTACAGTAATGGCATTTCTGAGATTTAAATGATTGCTCCGACATGTTCTCTCCGCAATTGACCAAGTTTCAACACTAGATCTTAGATCTCAGCCTCCTTTCGAAACTTAGTACAAGACCAAAAGTGTGTATTTTCAATGAGAATATGTAATTCAATAATGGCTGTAAAATCATGTGAAACAACTATTAGGAGCCATCTCCTTAAAATATGTACTGCAGGTTTACAGATATATGTAACAGTTATGTCAACGTTTTAATAGTTAACTATAGATGCCATGCTTACAAATTAACATGGATAGAATCATTTATTAAATCAAAAGATGTTGATGTGAAACATTATTGGAGGTTCTCTACAAGAAATATGCGGAAATATATTTCAAAAAGCATATATATATATATATATATATATATATATATGCATACATACATATAAGCATGTATGTATATGCATTTGCACATATGTGTATATGTACGTTTATTAAAATAACATTTGCAGGTATAAAACATTTGTCAAGTATGTGAAAGAAACAAGTGAAAAATTCAATACGAACACATATCCTTCTATAAAGCGATCAATATTTTATACAGTATGGATGTGTTTATAAACATATATGCTCGAATAGTGTAAATATTTATCTCTGAATAATACAAATAGATTCATTTCAACACAAGCATATAGAAGATAAATATCATATACGTATAAAAGTATATGCATATATGTGTATACATATATATATATATATATATATATATATATATATATATATATATATATATATATATATATATATATATATATATATAAATATATGTACATATATTTATGCATTTATATATACATGTAAATGTATACATCTTCACATAAAATACTTCGTATTTAGCAAACTACGTATATTGCATTGCACACGCATGCCAACATATCTGAGTGTAAATCACATATAGTTTGAATGTTTATATATTTTATGCATACGCAGAAACTCATACATATTTACATACATTCATATACATAGCGCTTCGAGGCTTGAAGACTGGAAAAGACAATGGCAGATGAGATATGACAAATCAATAAAGCAGTGCTGTAAACCGCGTAATGAAAGAAAGAGTCTCCATGGAAAAGTATGAGGAAGTTATTTGTGTTTTTGATGAAACATTATAGATGCGCTGCCGGCATCCCGGAAGATGTAACCCAACTACGTTCTATATAAAAATATATTTAGTCACTTTTGCCTCGTTGCTAGTGGATCTGGTAGTAAAGAACATAATGAAGCGTATCATAAGTTAGGAGAAATGTGTTGAGGACATGTTATGATATTTTGTCATTGAACTGACTAAGTATATTCACGTTGAAGTGATAGAAGTTAATATGTGTAATGTAATATCAAGATTACAATATGTTCTCAGTATTAATTTCGCTTTCACTGGATACGCAGCGCTCAAATTATAACAGAAAACGCTTATAGTTCGGTGATTCTGCCAGTGTATTATGTGTTTCATCAAGGCAGTTTTTACATAGTCGCATAAATTTGAAGAAGCGGCCCTCATATTTTCATAAGATATCACAGATGTTTCTAAATGTCCATAATTACCTTTTATCTTTTTATACTTAACTGGTTTCAATCGTTGGACTATGACCGTGTTCGTGCACCGCCTTGAAAGGTTACCCTGTGTAACAAAATGTTAATGCTTTTTGTCTTTGACCAGTGAGTGTTATATCGTCTTTGCTTTTATCTACAAAAAGGAAATAACCACTGTTCCCTCAACAGTTAGTTAAAATAGTTAAACGGAAATATTGACATAAATACGATCACATACGAGAACCGCAATCTTTTAAAATTTTGCTTTTACCGCTCCCGCCTTCCTGAATTGAAAAGAATAAACGGAGCAATCAATGGCAAAAACGAAGCCAAACGACAAATAATTTAAAGAAATTTACCATTATATTCTCGATTTCCTTTAGTTATTTAGTAAAATGTAGACAGCTTTAACTATGAAGCAGATGAATTTTAAAACTTTTATTGGTTTCCCACCTTGTCAGAGACATCAAGAAATTAAGGATTTCTCGCAAACAATTCATATATAATAATAATAATAATAATAATAATAATAATAATAATAATAATAATAATAATAATAATAATAATAATACTAACATTAGGGATAAAAATCCAAAATAACAGGTAAAAGCTCAATTAAATTCAATTTATTAGAAATGAAAATTAAATAAAGTTTCACAGTATTGAATATATATATATATATATATATATATATATATATATATATATATATATATATATATATATATATATATATATATATATATATATATATACATATATATATATATATAGTTTTAGGGAAAATATGTGACAGTGGATTTTCATCGATGAGTTCATGAACCTTGGTTCTTTTCCCTAAAACTATATCTATATCTATATCTATGTATATATATATATATATATATATATATATATATATATATATATATATATATATATATATATATATATATATATATATATATATATATATATATATATATATATATATATATATGTGTGTGTGTGTGTGTGTGTGTGTGTCTGTGTGTATGTATATACATATATACATGTGTACATTTATACCTATTCTCACCTACACAAAAGCACACATAGAGAGAACATGTAGAAAACGTAAATAGAATTCTTGCTGTAAAACAGTATACACACACACACACGTACACACTCACACACATACCAAAGGCATGGGAACAGTTGGTGCAGAGGTTGCAAACGCACCTCCTACAATTTTTGTGGGGTGAAGAATCGTAATTTCGACCCCTACTTACTTTTCTTAGGTTCAGAAAAGAGCGCATATAAAGTGATCTCTAACAAGTAGCTTGAAGTTAGGTTATTACTTCTCAAAGAACAACGAACAAATATAAAACATCAGACACAAATAAAACAAAAAAAACAATAAAAGTTTGTGAAAAATATTAATGCTGAGGTTTCATCCCCCAAGTTAATGTCCTGCCGGAAACTGTGACACCTACGTGCGCGTACACACACAACTATGCACACATATATATAGCGATGGTTCTATATACAGAGAAGCAGGGTAAACAGAATGAGTTCCAATACGTTCAGTTATGTTAGCGACAGAAGATTTATGGTTATAGTTATAGGAACTATATACTTGATGAGATCAACAGACTGCATCTACCATTCCTTCTCACCAGGAATTAGTAGGACAATCTTCACGGTAATTGCCTCAGAACGTTATGTTCTCCAACTGATGAAATTCTGATAGATCTTTTGTTTGAACATGTTACTGAAATATCTCTCTATCTCTCTCTCTCTCTCTCTCTCTCTGTATATATATATATATATATATATATATATATATATATATATATACAAGAATAAGGGCAGGGAATCGTCAATTAATAATAGGATTAACAATTAACAATTTTGCCAAGTAGTTCAGTATTATATATATATATATATATATATATATATATATATATATATATATATATATATATATATATATACCTATACCTATCTCTCTGTCTATCTAATCATTTATGTATGTATACGCATACTTACACACACACCCATACGGACAGACAGACAGACAGACAGACACACACACACACACACACACATTCTACTTCTATCCAACAGAAGTAGAATAAGCAAAATTATTGCACCATCCTATGATTATCAATTCAATACACAACGGAAAGATTCATGCTCTTATGATACTCGAACAAGCATATGTATAGAGTACTCGATGTATCTCTAAACAATCTTGCATTAGAAAAGAAGATTATTTTTTACTCATAAGGCATCAGGAGGCCCCCTGATGCCTTATGAGCTTTCGAAAAGAATTTAAGACCGACAAACAAAGCCGATAGGATTTTGTGTATACGAGATATATGTGGATGTAGGTGTACTGTGGTTGTATGTAGATGTAGGTGTACTGTGGTTGTGTGTGTGTCTGTGTAGGTGTGTACCCGTACCCACGTCTTCTTGCGTCTGGCACAGACACTCGCGCTCGCATACACAAACACACACATACAAGACACACATACAGACGCACACATACGCACAAAGACAAGTACACACACACACACACTCGCCAGTTTCCTTCAAATGCCGTCCGACAAGAGGGTTACACACACATATGCACTCGCCGTAATTGCTTCTGTCGGCTTCCAATTTCATTCAAAACCGCTAGACACGAGAGTTACACGAACTTCCTCTCCCGCTGCACGGTCCTTTTTAATGCATCTGATGCCACTGAATTGCCTATGAACTCCGTGTGACAAGCCTTTATCAAACAGCAGGCTATTTTCCGGTAGGTCAACTGGGACTTCCATCCGGTAATGGAAATATTGGAAATATTAATGACCTGTAGAGATACCGTATTGATATTGTTTACATTTAGCGTACCCTCATACGAAACATCGTAAAAATATCGCTCCTGGCTATAATTTCTATAGAAAAATTCAATTAAGAGAAAATTGACACGCCCAATTACTCAGTTTTCAAATGCTAAACTAAAGTTTCAGCCTTTCACTTTTACGTTGTCACAGCAAAGGATTAAATCCATCAAGACCAACAATATAATAGACTGAATTGCATCATTTTTCCGAGCAATTAAACACAATACTGTAGCCTATGACTAAATATATACACCTGCTTACAAAATTGCAAAAACTATTTTTCAGACCCCAACCATATACATAAAGAAATTTTAGCTCAACACAGAGTATATATAAAGCCGAGATTGATTTCAAATCTTACGCTGGCTCAGGTGATCGAAATTTGTTAGCAATAACATTCTTGTTTAAGAATAATATATATATATATATATATATATATATATATATATATATATATATATATATATATATATATATATATATATATATATATATATATATATATATATATATGTATATAAACGTAATATGTACAGGAATATTTGTGTGTTGTAGGTAATTAATGTACGTTTATCAACATTTCGGTGAGTCTGACTTCATTAATGAAACTTCGAAGTTACTCTCGAAAACATTTAATAGATATTAAGCAATACATTATGTACTTAGTTCTTTTATTCGGTCAACGTTCATGGTGTCAGTGCTTTTATAATGAGAAAAACACACACTTATATCTATCTATCTACCTATCTATCTATCTATCTCTATATATTTATATATATATGGATGTTTGTGTGTCCGTGTGTGTGGATGTATATATATATATATATATATATATATATATATATATATATATATATATATATATATATATATATATATATATATATATATATATATATATATACATATATATATATATATACATATATACATACATATATATATATATATATATATATATATATATATATATATATATACATATATACATGCATATATATATGGATATATATGTATATATATACATATATATATATATATATATATATATATATATACATATATATATATATATATACATATATATATATATATATATATATATATATATATATATATATATATATATATACATATATATATATGTATATATATATATATTTATATATATATATATATATATATATATATATATATATATATATATATATATATATATATATATATATATATATATATATATATATATATATATATATATATATATGTATACATATATACACGCGCACACAAACACACAACAGAGTGAATTGCACATATTCACATTCGAAGAACTTCCAAAACATAAATAAATATATTACACAGAGCATATATAGTAAAACCAAAATTATTTTACTTTAATTTTTTATAGTTTCTTCTATTGTTCGTTATGAGAAATCGAAAGCAGTCAATAAAATTGAATGCTGTTCTGAAAACCAATTCTGATAGGCTGGCTCACAGTCATACCCCAAAAGTCAGAGAAATAGAACAGAAGAGCAGAGTAATCTATATTGTTTTTGTCTCTATCTGCTAGCCAGCTATCAAGTCGGATTAAAGAATTGATCAACAAAATCCTTAAGTCATCTGTGGACGAAAACATTGATATTAGAAAATATTTCCTGTTGTTTATTTCCCGAATTGTTTTTTGTTGAGTTTCATTTTATTAAATATTAGACTGTATTGTTGTTTGTGTAGTTCCGTCTTCTATAACGAATATTCCTATACCGACCTTTAATATGTTTGATTCTTTGCTTAGTTTAGCTTTTCGATTTTGTTTTTGTAATTTTGTTGCACTTTTAGATTTATAATTTTCGATTGTTTTCCTTTTCCATCAGTAATTCTTTGTTTGAAATACTTGTTATTTATTTAATTATTTTCCCCTATATAATGTTTCAATAATACACACACATGAAGAAAGATAAACCATACAATCAGAAACATAGACATATTCACACGCATCACACACATATATATTCGTGACCAGGAGTATAAATATATATATATATATATATATATATATATATATATATATATATATATATATATATATATATATATATATATATATTAATATATGTTAAGATATATAAAGATAATTATATGAATACATATGTGCGTGTGTATGTGTGTGTGTGTGTACGAGTGTACGTACATGTATATATGAGTACGTATAAATATCTGTGGTGTGTTTTTAGTTATGTGTGAAGGTAATTTAATCTTAATAGTTCAAGCACATTTTACGCAACCTTGTTATTGTTTTATTCATATTGGCTTGTAATTAATGTTTCATTATGTACATGTACACTTGTACACGAGCACATACACGATCTCTGATTTCAAACATGCACGGATACTTATTCACACACACACGTATGCAAATATACAATGATATCTACATCAACGTTTTATAAATACTACAACATCGATCAGATTATGGATTATTCGCAGAAAATTATTTAATAATTTTGAGAGAAATATTTAAAGGTATTATGAGAGACTAAACAACAGTGTCATTGTATTATTGTATAATCGTAAATCACTAATGTATACGATTAATGTATAACATTAAATATTGCAGTATTGTACGGATATTGTATAAACTTATAGAATGATTTATTTCATAAATATAATTTACTCTATCACAGTTCTGATATTGAAATATAATTTTCCTTCCTATGACTTTAAGTTGTTTATTTGAAGTACATTGCTCTTGTATTCTTCTGCCAATAGTACACCTTCATTTCCCGTATTCCTACTGCATATTTTACATGACAGCTAAACAATGAGCGTGCACTAGCTTTTTGTCCTGCCTATCTTGGCAGGGAAATTAAACATCGTATATCTAGTTAGTTCTTTATCTGATGTATATAATGTTTTCACATTCCATATGTCCACGCTTCTTTCTTCTTTAAACTATGGGCACTGCTTTCCCTTCTAATTAATTCACGCAATACGATAAGCAGGGATTTCGTTAATGTAGTTATTCACTCTCTTTTTTCTTATACTATATGTGGAGAGCCTAATATTTCAACTCTGTGGAGGCGGCGGGATGGCTGAATTGTTACCACACCTGCACAATGCTTAGCGGCATTTCGTCCGTCTTTACATTCTGCGTTCAAATTCCGCCGAGGTCGACTTGCCTTTCATTCATGCAGGTTCGATAAAATAGGTACTAGTTGAGCAGTAGGTTCGATATAATTGACTAAGCCACTTCCTCAGATTTGCTGGCCTTGAGCCTAAATTTGAAACCAATAATTTAGCTCTGAGTATAAAATATACAGTCAATCACAATACCACAAATCACCGGTGTTATGACGATATCTGCGACCGTAGGAGGCTTGTCCCCCCTGTCAGTTTATTAAGATAGTGCTCTTGCGGCTAGTGAGTCGGTTTGACTCTTATTTCTAGCAATACCGGTACCACTTTGTACCCTCTGTACAAAGTAATTAGCACGCCGGGCGATATGCTTAGCAGTATTTCGTCTTTTCTTTACGTTCTGAGTACAAATTCCGCCGAGGTCGACTTTGTCTTTGATCCTTTCGGGGTCGATAAATTAAGTACCAGTTACGCACTGGAGTGGATGTAATCGATTTAATCCCTTTGTCTATCCTTGTTCTTATAAAGAAATGCGAAATATATTTGCACATTTGCACACACACACACACACACACACACACACGCACACACACACACACACACACACACACACACACACACACACACACACACGCGCATGCCGGTAAGTATGCTTCATGTCTAACTATAAACATACACAGAAAGTATATTAAGGCTGCATAACGAATTGCGGTGTCCCAGTAAGTAATTTATATAAAGTATTTGTCGCAGCAACTGAAGCATTTAACGTTCCGAGTAGAGTTCTTCTTGAATAAGAGGTGATAGAATATGAATTAAACACATATATTCTGACAACCACTGTTTGTGAAGTTGATCGCATGGAGGATATAAAACATCGCTTCATACTTTTCAGTCCATTTTGTCATCTTAAATCCGAAGAAGGTCAAGGACTCTCTCCTAAAGGTCTGATACACTGATTCACAAAGCAATTTCACTCCATTCTTTCTGTCTTTTTCTTTTTCTTTTTTCAATTATACATTTATTGCCGAAACAGACAAGGAGCAGTCTCTTTGGATTCTGTTTTCTCCGAGATTATAATACAGTTTGTATTGAATATAAATTATATTTCAAATATTTATATTAAAGCGCTTTTATGTATTATATCATTAAATCCAAATCTAACTTCAAAAACCAAAATTGTATTTAATAAAGTATAAAAAAATACTTTTCATAAACAAAATAGTAACGGCTAAAAGATATAGCAACATAATTAAGTTAAAATTGTATAAGAAATATTTATGAGTGTTAGTAATACTAATATTATTAATAATATCAACAATAACAGTAACGATAATCTATCTATCTATCTATCTATCTATCTATCTATCTATCTATCTATCTATCTATCTATCTATCTATCTATCTATCTGTGTTATGCATTCATGCACAAACCTATACCAACAGACACGCATATATATATATATATATATATATATATATATATATATATATATATATATATATATATGCATGTGTGTGTATGTGTGTGTGTGTGTCTATTGAAATGAAGCCAGCTTTCATTCAATCAGAAGTTTGTTGACATTTATTGAATATTAAATTCCCTGCCGCTAATAAAAACCGTAAAAAGTGAAATACAAAAAATCCTAAACCGAAAAGCCAATCCAATATCCTTTCTCTTTTACCCTAAATTAACTACATTATCGCATCATTGCATTTCTTATTAGATATTTATTACATAATTCATTTGCTTTAAGGCTACATTCATCTACGTCTTAACAAAAATATTTATTCATTTTGTTTTCTGGAAATGATTTTAAAATTATACTCCTCTTCATAACCTATCCTCATAACATCAAATACATCATTAATTTTATTATTATAATTATTAATAGTTGCGTTATTGTTTTTGCGGTCGCCAATAGAACACTCCCTTAAAAAAAAAAAACTATCATGCTTATTATGTTTGTTTCTTTTTTGTTATATTCAACGTTGCTGTTGTTACTATTGCTATTATTGTTGTTGATAATAAGACTGATATTGCATTATATATATTTTTTATATTACAGAATAATATAGTTGATAATAAGTTTAAATTGTTTCTGCTGAGGTCCTTATCCAATATTTAGATTTCTTGTCTGTTTCTATGAAATATTAGACGAAAAAGCAGCAAAGTTATCTACGCTTGTTGTTTGATGTATGAAACTTGTAGTTTTCTTTGAACGTTTTAAACCATTGTGAACTTATTGTTATTGTTCATTTTGTTTTCGTTTTGTAGCTGCCGTTCAGGCTGTCCTCATTGCTCTTGTGTTCATCCATCGAAACAGGAACACGCTCATTCAGTTTACGGGCTGCGCTCCAGAAGTATACAATTTTATTTTTTCCCGCCCAAACTAACGCGGCATAAACAAAATCATTTGTGATTGAGGTGACGCCACCGTTCTTGCGGGTGCGTAAAGATTTCACGCCCGCAGGCCGCGTCAGTTTTCAACTGTTTTGCCTAGAGTACAAATGTGTAGTGGGTGTTCGTTGAATTTTCCTTTTTACCGAACGTATCGAACAGAGATATTGCATTCAATTTTGTCAAACATTTGATGATACTCAAGCTTAAACCCTCCAAAAGATTGAACAGGTGTATGGCAAGGATGCTATGGGCATAGAACCACCGCTTCAAACATGGCCGCACCTTAGTGGAGCATGAGGCACGCTCAGGACCCCCATCCACATGAATTAGAGAGGAGCCGATTAAGAAGGTTCGGTGTATAGACGTGGAAGATCATTGGGTTGCAACCCAGTAAATTGCTCAGGAAGTTGATAGGAGCTTAGTATCAGTGTATTCGAGTTTGATGGAAAAGCGCCGGTGAAATTTACTCCCAAGGTATTGGATGAGCTGCAGAAGCAACTGCGCATGAAAATCGCTCGAGACATGCTGGATTGTGCATACCACGACTCAGATTTCAAGAAGACCATAATCACTGGTGATGAGATATAGGTTTATGTTCCCTGTTGGATGCGTTCGGTTATTTTGTGTCAACAATAAAGTCAGATACTTTTTAAACACACCTTAAAGTAAACGTAATATCGCCAGTAGATCATTTTCCCAAGAAACATAGCAGATGTAATGAGAATTCTCATACAAACAACTGTATAACTAACGATGCTGTTAACAGTAACAACACTGACAACGATATAAATTTAAACAAAAAGAATATGACTTTGTGATACATCAATAAAGAAATAATAGCGACAACACCAACTTTACCAAGAGAAAAACCGAAGAAATATGCAACGATCCTAAAACTGATATAAAAAGAAAACAAATATAGCAGGGTTGAGAGAAAGGAATTGCTTGCATGATTTTTTAGTTAAAAGAATATGTAACATGTGAATGAATATTTTAATAATGAGAACGGAATTTTAGTCTCTAGAATCGTCTGGATAAAATATGAAACAA
>NC_142939.1:53979595-54004595 GCF_046866305.1 Octopus bimaculoides | reverse complement strand
TTATATCTGCAGTAGCATACTACTAAATAATCATAAAATCCTCGTTATCACTTCATAAAACTCCCATACAATCGCGTCCCTTCACATCAATGAACATGCAGACAATCACCATTTTAATCCACCATATATAGTCGTTTCAACTTCCTTTTGCATATACACCGAGTAACAAAGGACCCATCTTCTATTTATAGTACACTCATTCGTCTCATAATTCTTGAATTATGGTGCCAAATGTTGTACGTGCTTTCATTTTTAAACGCCATTATTCCGATAAACCTAATCCTTCTTAATAGCCAACTTAGACACTAAACTGCAAAATATTCTTATCTTTTACTAACTATAAATGTTGCAAAATGCTTAACACTGTAACTGTCACAGCGTAATGTATTCTATAATGCCCATGCCAGTGACAAAAATAAAATGAAACGCACAAGGAAAAAGCTTAATTACGTTAATTTCTTTTTACTCACATGCGCAAACATTACATATGAATAAATATAAATCCATACGTGTATACGTACATGCACATATGCATACATATATGTGTGTGTTATGTATGTGTGTGTTATGTATGTATTTATGTATATATATATACATACATAACACACACACACATACACACATATATATATGTGTGTGTGTGTGTGTGTTATGTATGTATATATACATACACACACATACATATACATACATAAATACATACATACATATTCAGATATATATATAGGGCAATTCCATTGTGAAACTGCTGCAGGCAAACACACAAAAATATACACACTCACAAACATATACCCACACAAACTAAGACGTATACAGAGAGAAGCACGCACATCCATACTTACATAAGTTTTAGGCTTACAAAGAATAAATCCTGGGATTGTTTTGTTCGACTAAAGGCGGTGCTCCAGCATGGCTGCTGTCACATGACTGAAACAAGTAAAAGAATAAAGATACACCTACACTTATGCATGTAGGAATGTACATAGATACACCTACACGTATGCATGTAGGAATGTACATAGAAACACCTACACGTATGCGTGTAGGAATGTACACAGATACACCTACACGTATGCATGTAGGAATATAAATAGATACACCTACACGTATGCATGTAGGAATATAAATAGATACACCTACACGTATGCATGTAGGAATATAAATAGATACACCTACACGTATGCATGTAGGAATGTAAATAGATACACCTACACGTATGCATGTAGGAATGTACATATATACACCTACACGTATGCATGTAGGAATGTACATAGATACACCTACACGTATGCATGTAGGAATGTATATCAATATACGTGAATATGTATAGACGTATACATAAATGCATGTATATAAATAACTATACGAACATGCATATATTCATGCATATATAAAAAAAAATGCATATAGGTAACTATAAACGTCTATACATTCATGCGTGCTGGAAACGCGAGTGGGTGTATGTTTTGTTCGTTGCCTGCATTTTGCCATCTTAAATCAATTATAGCACCCCAAAAAAAAAAACCTTTCCTTATGCATTACAGATTTAGAAAGTAAACATTACGTGGTTAACAAACAAAGAAGAAAACAAGAACAAAACAGTCGGAAACAAAGAAAGATAACGCACCGCACCAACTTCCTAGTCTAAACGTGCCAATACCATCCGTTTCTGTCATGGTAGAGAACCTTAGGCAACAAATGTGAAAACCTAAATAACTTATTAGTCGAATTAGATTGTAGGGCAATTCCATTGTTAAACTGCTACATACAAACACAGAACCACACGCACGTCCGCGCTCACACACACACACACATATACTCCCACACAACCTAAGACGTATACTAATACATGCATACACACACGTACATTTAAGTCTAATAAATAGAATTGCGTTACATATGCACTTGAACTATTATGGTAAGTATACTTACCATATGTATGTAATCTAAGTGTATTTATAAATTTATAAAATAATTTATAAATTTAAGCCGGAGAGGCGGCAGAAACGGTATCAAATTCCGCCGAGGCCGACTTGCCTTTCGTCCTTTAAATAAATACCAGTTATGCACTGGACTCGATGTAATCGACTTAATACATTTGTCTCTCCTTGTTTGTCCCCTCTATGTTTAGCCCCCGGTGGGCAATAAAGACAAATATATTTATAAATTGATGCATATATATATATATATATATATATATATATATATATATATATATATATATATATATATATATATATATATATATATATATGTGAGTGTGTGCGTGTGTGTATATATATATATATATATATATATATATATATATATATATATATATATATATATATTTTTATATATATTTATATATTTATTTATGAGGGTAGAAATTGATGTTAATCAATTTGAACCAGTGGTCTAGCATATTAAAAAAATCCGAAGATTAAAATTATATTACGTACAAAAATAAGAGGGATAACCAGCAAAAGTGGACTCCCATATGCTAGATGCGAATCATCTAACCACGAAAAAAATATATGTTCTCAGTAAAAATTCAGCGACACAACAGACTGTAAAAGGGCAAGACAAATGAAAAAATACTAAATAAAAACGATTAACCTACGTACCATGGTTTCACCTGTTAAAATTTACATAAGTAAATATCTGCAGGATCTTCAGCGTAGTCTGTCGATTTGCGATGTAATTTCGAATCATAAGCTTGCCAAAACATGCTCACTTATTCTCTACTAGACCTCCCAAGTTTAATGCAAAATTCCTCGTTTGCTCTTTGTTCATGTCCATGACAAAATCGCAGACTACAGCATACACATGATCTCATATACGCAAATTTCACAACTTGCGAAGTAAACAGCGATGTCACTGTACACGCTGCTTCATTAACATCCCTGCTAACTCTCACTCCACACTTAACCATGTGCTGCCATCTGTTGGCGTGCTACAGAACTAGTCCGGGAACGTTTTGATGCCACCTCGTATCTATCTATCTAATTATCTATCTATCTGTCTATCTGTCTGTCTGTCTATCTACATAATTCATGCACGCACATATGTGTATGCGTATATATGTAATTGCTTGTTTGATTGCGTACGTGTGTGTGTGCGTATGTGTATGTGTGTAAAAGAAGAACATGACAGACAAAATAATCGGTATGGCGTTACATTATGATATACTTATACAAAATAAAGAGAAATAGTAATGCATAAATGAATATAAAGAGCAGTAGTTCAGTAAATATTGCACAAGTGGATGTTTGTAATAGTTGCGATGTAATCAGGTATATTCCGTCTTCATAAGTATAACCGATTTAAACTCAGTGGGAAAACATGTGGTTTGATGATGTTTTTCATGGTGAAAGTGATATTTTATATATATATATATATATATATATATATTTTCCAAAGAGATAAGTGATGACTAATGATATTTGTATAGGCAGTTTACATATCACAATGAGGGGAAGTTATATTGCGGAGGAGCAGCAACAAACGAAGTAGAGACACCTAAAAAATGTATAATAATTCTATGTGAGACACGATTATTAGTTATGTTACAATTCTGTTTTATATAACAAAAATATGAGACAAATACTACCGACAATTAGGTTAATATTTACAATTTATTATCAATTTCAGTGTGTTTCCAGAATATTTATAAATACTTTTTACAAATATATTCTTGACAAAATTTTGTTTTTTTGTGACACGATTTAGATTTAGCGCTTATGTGTCTGTAGGCTTGTCTTATACGTGTGTATCCGATAGAAACTCGAAAGTCAATTATAAAACCGTGTCGACTTTGCTCTAGAGATTCTTCGCCTCAGCATTATAATACATTAACATTTTTGATGACAAGAAATATACAATAATTCATAGGCTATTTTTAGAATATATCATATACCTTCCTTTCTTCCTTACATTCCTTATTCAATTTTATTTGAGCCATGATAAAGTAGAAACTAACTACTGAATAATAATGATTGAAAATTTTAAATTGCTACAAGTTATTAAACTAATAATTACTTATTATTCATTGAGCTTTTTCATATTTTATTCGACTGTGTTATGCACTGATTTAGTATGAAAAGTATAGTCGAATGTTAGCTTCTTCTTTAGAAGGATAAAGTTCTCATCTGACGTTAGCACAAATTAAATGTGTATTTAAAGGGAGGCAATCAATCCCCACATCGTACGTCCTCCAACACTTTTACAACTAAATTATTAAATTTTCCACTTCAAATTCTTGGAAGATAAAGAAAGAAATGCTTATTATGCAAGGTGTGGTATCATGCATGATGAGACATTTTCATCCGCAGCAGTTCTTCCTTGCTGAACAGATGTCAAATATGTTGAGAGATCTTACACCTCTGTTTAATATCTTATCGTGAGAGAATTTTGAAGGATTTTATCGACGATCTCTTTCCTCTATTTACGCAGTGTGACATTTTAAAGCATTTTATTTTTATTTCTAGCATACAAAATCCACCTCCAAATTTACACGTGAACTCATGTACTCATATGAATACATGGACATGAAGAAGATATGCGGAATCATTCATTAGGTGTGGGAAGCCTTCGGGCTTTAAAAACGGACATGATTGTAGAAAACAGAGGGATAACGATTCTCTTGGGAGAGCGGAGTAATAACCTTGTAAACTGTTGGCATGCGATGGTTTGTCATTCAACTTTTCAGACATTTCACTGGAGAAGCTGTCCAAATTAACGTCATGTAGCGTATATAAACTACATATCTCGAGTTGCGTTCATGCATAGATAAAGTTACATGTAATAATTCTCAAGACAGTTTCAAAGTTTACAGATTTAAGTTAACTAGTATTCGAGAGAAGAAGAGGCAGCTACACCCTTATACAAACCTCCTCGAAATTCATTCTATCGAAACATTTCTGCTGAAATTCTCAGGATGCTTTACTATTTTTTATTTTATTATAAATTTTTGTTTTAACATTATTTCTATTATTTTTTTAATGCGTATTTTGTTTTTGTTTATTTTGTATTTCTTGTTTGTTCTTAATTGGATAATCATCTGTAAGCTTGCACTTCAGAGTATCATTGGATGTTTGGCACTTAGAAGAAACGTCTTCAAAATGTAATAAAAAAAAATAACATGCAAATGCTCGATGTGAGATGACGTAAAGAAAATAGGAATGAACAAATATTATTTCAAAATGTTGCCATCTCTACAAAAACAGAGACGTACAGCTTGTATTTTATAAGAGAAGGAAGGCAGTATGTCATAAGTAAATAAATAAATAAATAAATAAATAAATAAATAAATAAACGAATACATAGATATTCAGGAAAAAATAAAGCGAAATTGAATGACGAGACGAGTAATGGAAAAAACAAAAGTGGTTACACTATATAATACAGACGTGTTAGTATTTTTTTATGCAGAAATGACTTCCCCACTCGTTATATCAGAGATCTGAACCCATATAGAGGATATAGATTAAAATATATATGCACATAAACATATGTATCAAAAATTGAAATTTTCTCCAAATATATACTCAGTCAAAAAAAAAAAAAAAGAATTATAAATGTGTATAGAAATATACACATACACACTCTCACATAGCCTAAGATACACAAAAAAATACGCAGAAAAATACGCCCACGAGCGTACACATACATGGATGAAGATATATATGCATACACACACACACACAGATATATACATACATGCATATATATATATATATATATATATATATATATATATATATATATATATAATTCAACTCGCACACATGTATGTTTGTATGCAAACGTAGATAGATCTAGAGAGAAAGAGAGAGAGAACCGGTTAGAGAGGGACCGAGTGGGAGAGAAAGAATGAAAATGGCAGAGACAGGCAAGCTAATACAGAGAAAACTAAGCAGTTATGCACAGGCTTATATGAAGGCATCATAAGTAGAGCTGAGAGCATTATTTAGATAGATGGTAAATAGATTTATTAAACTCATAAAACCAAACATAAAATATATTTATTTGATATACAGAAACGAAAAACACAAGGCATACTCATATCGAAGACACAAACATAACATAAACAAACATACAATCTACACAGATGCGCGCGCACACACACGCATACACTTATACATACCTACATACATACCTACATACATATATATATATATATATATATATATATATATATATATATATATATATATATATATATATATATTAATTGCATAATCAAATACTCTATAGAATATTTATTTCAATATGTCACTCAATTATATTTTTAAGTGTTTGTTCCTTTTAGCAGTTCTATAACATGTTATTGTTCCGAAACTCTGAAACAAATTTTTTTATCGCTTTTATTAGGTTCTCTGTAAATCGCTTGGAACAAAACTCTATCTTCATTCTTGTGTCTTCTACAGAACTTTTTTACTCTCCCTCTTTATTTGAGAGAGAGAGAGAGGGAGACTGACTCCCTTTCTCAGTTTCTGTACGTGTACATACATGTATACTACATGTATATATATATATATATATATGTGTGGGTGTGTGTGTGTGTGTATGTGGGTGTGTGTGTGTGAGTGTGTGTGTGTGTGTGTGTATGTATGTATGTATGTATGTATGTATGTATGTATTTATATTGATGGCTGATAACAGTGAAACTCTCTTGAAGTATTCTCAAGTACAGATTATTGCAGTAGCCAATATGTTTTAAATATGTAAGAGGAGTTCTTAAAACATTTATTTGCAAAAATGTGCTGTTCCACCATCAATATTTACATGATCTAGATTTTTTGGTTCTAAATGATTTCTGAGTTTCCGATATCCAGTCTGTTGTACATCGACAGGTAGTAAACGATTCTTGCACCCAGACAAAATACCAGGGTCTATGTCTTTAGGTTACATCAATAGTCACCTGTCTCACTACACGTTTTTCTAATTTATCGCAACGGATATGCATCGTACAAATGTGGTTGTCTGTGCAAAAGGTCTCCTTTATAACTTTGTTCACAGATATGTCTTCGATGCTGGTTTTAAACAGCGAATTACTGTAATTTCGGACAAGCTCAATGTCATGGGGTTGGGGAAAAATGTGAAAGGAATTTGGATCGGCATCACACAGAAGAAACGCCGGAATGCATTAGGATCACCCATTAACTTGGACAAACGATGCTTTGGCAATTTAGCACCTTATAATGCAAGACCATGCGACCAGTATCAAACCAATCATTGGCAATAACTGATCTGTATGTTCATTTAAGACATTTGGGGCTGCTGAGGACCAGACCAGCAGATAGTAAGAACTGCTATATGGTGATGAAAATGTCCGGTAGACTCCTCCAGAAATGGTCTGAACGGAAACACATTCCATTAAATGGGCGAATACAATCTCATAATAAAATTACGTAGTTTCTTACTGAACGAAATTGAGCATCAACAATTTCGTTGCTTGTGAAGTGGGTGTTTTTCACTGGTTAGAATACCTAACAGCAGCTTTTGGGATTGAACACGGAACCATGTGGTTAGTAAGCAACTCCTGCACCTACACCCCCCCCCCACACATATATATATATATACATATATATATATATATATATATATATATATATATATATATATATATACACACATATATATATATATATATATATATATATATATATATATATATATATATATATATATATATATATATATATATATATATATATATATATATATATATATATATATATATATATATATATATATATACATATATATATATATATATATATATATATATACATATATATACATATATATATATGTGTGTTTACAGAAAACATACACGTGCTTGTTTATGTACATGTGTGTGCGTGTGTCGGTGTGCACATGTCTGTATATAAGCATGTATATATGCAGTGAAAATGCATGTTGATTTGTTAGTGGGCATGTGTATAACTTCCTTTTATTTAAACACTAATAGTATTAATGAATTTATTTTTTTATATCTTAAATATATCTTGCGCTGTGCAACGAGCCATCCGTCATTTCTGGACGTTAACTACATGTTCAAAACATATTTCAAATAGACAGCAATTACAAAAGATATTTGACCCCCAACACCTTCCTCAATAAATTCCACAAGCAGTGGTACTTGAGTGGGAGTGTCAATAAAATTGCAACCGAGCAGCTTAGAATGGAACAACGGATGGATATAATAGAGTATTTTATCGTCACAAAAGATTAGCTGTTCAATTAAAGAGAAAAGTACATTCAGTTTGAAAAGAGCTATAGAAGAAAACTAATGACTCTCTTTTTACTGTTCGTTTAATATTTCTTTTTCTGTTTTTGCTTTCAATACTGAAAATGTTTAAATCTATTCACTGAACATTGTCATGCAGTATGCTGGAGTATGTACAATATCTAATGAGATAACATGACGGACTCCTGTCCAAACTGTTGTCGGTTCCCGTCTCGTTATTGCCATTGTCGCAAAGAATGTAAGAAAAATACAAACAATTATGAATTATATGTATTGATCGCTAGTTTAACTATCTCTAACATGTAAACGCATAAAGTGTTAGATTTCAACGCCGATTTCGAAGAAAATTTATGACGAATTTCTCATGTTTGTTTCAAAGTAAAGCAAGAAGTGTAATTCCTTATTATAGAAAACTCTAACCATCCCACTTACGAATACGACTCATAGATAAGAAAGTTCGATGATACTTATACCACCGGGGAAGTTACCGGCAGATAGAACGTGTATTGTTCTACCAGTAAATTTGAACTCTTGTTAGCCATATATATACTGTTGTCATTTTTCTTGCCCCTCCGTAATTCTTTTGTCCCTCTGCCTCTATCTCTCTCTCCCTCTCTCTGTCTATGTCTCCGTCTGTCTGTCTGTCTTTCTCTCTCTCTCTTCCCACGTGACCGGTGTTCGGCCAAGCGTGATCTTTCTTTTTTGGCCGGCCGTTGTGCGTGCAACATCGTTATTCCTCCCTGTGCCTGTGAAATCTTGTATTCCTGCTGTAAGGCCTTATTTCCACAACGCCAGCTTAATTCAATTTGTCCTTAGTCGGAAGACGTCTGCTGTTAAGTCCTGTTGATTATTTTTTATTGTATTTGTGTAACATTGTTCCTTTTTTATTCCGTCCTTGTTTTTGTATACATTCGCTGCTTTCTTCCAAGGAATCTAAAGCTCTTTTCTTAGTTTTTCCATGGGGCTGGCCAGATTGGAGCAATATCGAGAATAACCAGCCGAAATTGCAAGGATAATCTAGATCTCGACTGAAGAAAGAAAACTCCGAATAACCTGTCCGTGTTTTCTTTGTATCGTCTATCTGTATGTTTTGTCCCTTTCTTGTTTTGCGTCCTTGTCCCATTCTGTATTATTTAGATATACATACATGACGTTTTATTGTTGCAATCAGTATTGTCACATTCAAACAGACTAAATAATCTACGTGTTTTATGTTCAAACTGATCAAATGTGGTTTCTCACATCTAACCATCGATGTCATTCTAAAATGTATAATGATATCATTGAAATTTGAAAGCTACAATATATTAGATGACTAATTCAAAACAATGTGATTAAATAAATATCAAATGGGACAGAATAACCTGAACGCTAAAGGGTTGAATTGTGTGAAATACAAAAGTGATTGTAACGAGGCAGTCTGTGAGAGGCAGATAATTTGCATATGCTAGTAAAAATCAAGTCATTAGAAATCGAAAGAAAAAGATATTTCTGTTGGTGGGACATCACATCTGGAATATTAAGTACTCAGAAATCGCTATCTATCTTCTTCCGTATATGTTTATGAATTTTAAATTAAATATCTTTGTAAGAAAGCAAGACTAGTTAATATATGTCTTTCGTTGTCAGCGGAATCTAAAATCATGTTATTTGATCAATTCAAATAACTATTGCGAGGCTTTTGTATGTTGTGCTAACGCAAGTACTTTTTTTTATTATTTTACAAGACCATAAGTCTCCGATATTTAAATTCTCTTATAGCATAGAATGATTCACAAATATTTTCATTGTTTTATACTTTATAGTACCAACTAAGAGATAACATGACGTACTGTTTGTTGAATATTTTCAGTTATTCACTTGCAAATGTTACTGTTCTTTGTATATTTCAAATAATGAAGCAACGTATAGATAAGGATACATACCAACACTCTTACCTTTTTAGACGACTTACTCGAGGACGATGCTTTCATTTGCCATTATTTTATAGTTCTAAGATATTGCCATATAACGTAACCATGTGGAATGCTATTAATCTGGTGGTCAGTCCATAAAAAGAAATAAATAGCTCCTGATATTAACACTTTTAATTGACTGTTCTCATACACAAACTAAAAATAGGAATAAAATAATTGACAATAAGATGCCAGGAGATTTGAATGGATATGCTGACCACATTAGATTATGATTTACACTGATTTTGTTTTAATATCTTGGGTCCGAAGTAAGAGTAGTGACTAATGCCATCGCAGTTTTCTTGTAGACCATTTGATGTTGATGGTGTTAAGGTCATTGGGAATCTTTCTAAGCCCAGCTACAGCAAGGACTTGTTCAAGGGAAATTCTGGGTGACTGAGTTTCTGAGGAGAACAGATTATTTGTAGCGATGTCTGATTTCTTCGTTGAACTATTCACTGTTTATGAAAGACAAAATAAAATTCAACACCTTACACTCGAAATTTCTAAGTGTAGACTAAATATAAACTAGTAAATCTAGGTTCCTAAGCTTTAGTTTTAAGTCATATTTACTATTTAATAGCCAGCATTAAAGCAAAGATATATAAAACATCAGATCTGGTTTCAAATTTTACAATTTTGTCATCGATAATATTCCTATTTCTCTGCATCATTGTCTGTTAAAGATTTCTGCAGGTTCAAACCTGAAGGGGTATGTCATAAGTTATGACCCAATAAATAACTTCACCAGTACTTAAGGATACCCAGAGAGAAGAAGATGTTTATGATATTAAATTTCCACTGTTGAATTAGCATAAGAATTCAGTTTCGACTTTGAATTATGACAGCTTTGAGGAGCTGATTATTCAGTGATGCAATGTAATGAATCACTAATCCATTTAACTCTACTTTTGTCAATTACAATTAGTTGCATCACTCCTGTATTTATCTACGACTCGAAAAATAATTCCAGCGATATTAAATTTCAGTCTTTCTCTGACAAAGAAACATGAGAAATTAATTATCATATCAGTAGACTAAACTTTTCCCACTTTTCCTGCTATAGTTTGCTAAAATTAAATATTACAACATTCACTTTCCTATTAAAATTTCAGTTGGAGTTGGATTGAATTGGGATTAATTAAAATGCAACCACACCTCAAAACATTAATTTTACAATCCGATTCAATGAAGACAACGATAATTAGAATATTCCAGATGGAGACTGCATCGACGAGATATAAAATGTCCATTATTTTTAAGTCTAAGCCACTGCTATTAATTGCGAGTTGCATATTAATGAATGTTTCAGAATTATCTTGCCATAAAGGTGTACAAAATCATTATTTATAAAATTCAGCTTTTATAGCATTCTGTAAAGTTATCTAATAGAATGTACACTTCTATGTAACGGTATTGTTTGGATATCTTCAATCTGAGACAGAATGCAACGCAAGATTTACTGCTGATGGATATTCTGCGATTTTGTGTTGAGATGTTTAAGTGAACTCAGATGAAATACATGGTATACATGACAATTATAACGTACAAGATCTGAATAGAATTACGTCCCATAGTTTGATGTTAACAACAACAGCTGCCTGATATGAATTACATGGCAGATTGCATTAATTTCACTCTTCTTCCTATTGGTTTCGTTTAATCCTTTTCTAAGAAATATAAAAATATAACATAATCTTATATGAAGTACATATATCCAGTTTTGGTGAAATAGTAAATGCATAGTGTCGCTGAAAACTGTGCGTGGCAATTTATAATTATTTGAATTAAGTTAAATGAGTGAAATCGAAACTTAATTAAGCACATAAAATCAATTTTCAAATGAACAGGAATGTAAAAATGCCAAAAATAATGTCTAAGGGCGGAACAATATCTCGGATAAGGAAAATTCTGGTAATGAAAGCATTGCTTAATAGGGGAGAATTATTGCTTGCTGGAATGGCTTTCTAAAGGTAGCAAATATGTCTCCACTCATTGATTATATTATAGAGGTATCGCATCATGACCTACACAGATAAAATGTCTATCTGCCCACCTGAATATTGATCAATCGTGTTCATATATGACCATATAGCAGCTGACTCCAAGAATACATTTTTCATTAGTTATTCACGGCAGCTGAGTCATTGCAAATGAT
Organism: Octopus bimaculoides; assembly: GCF_046866305.1. Classification (NCBI taxonomy): domain Eukaryota; kingdom Metazoa; phylum Mollusca; class Cephalopoda; order Octopoda; family Octopodidae; genus Octopus; species Octopus bimaculoides. The sequence goes on along the minus strand of NC_142939.1, from coordinate 53,992,246 downwards.
ATTCATAAATATCTAAATACAAAATCTTAATTAGGAATCGTAATACAATTTAATTCTTTCTGGTAATACGATTTCTGCAATACATGTTGTAAAACTAATACCATCTGTATTAAATTTGTGTTCTGATTGCCAAATTAATTGATACAAATGGCGACATGACGGTGACTGACATCTAAGAGCCTTTATCTACATTTGCAAAGTGCAATTCGAGATGAATATTAAAGTATTCAAACAACGCCAAAAGCATTTGTTCACCCTTTTCATTTAATTCTATCATGACTATTCGATACATATATATATATATATATATATATATTATGAAGGCAACTTCATGGGATAATCAATAAGGAATGAGATTTATACCATTCTGTGTAGAAACTGATAACTGAGTATATCTTTAATCCGAAGAAGTATGTAACAGCGCGTAGGGAAATCAAAGGTTCTAAATTTATAATGAAATCCTCTATTGTATAGCAAATTATGCGAATCGGATATTAGCCATCAACGATAAATTAAATCGTGGAGTAGATGGTGATGGTAATCCAGATTTAAACCATCACCTTATATGTGCACAATTTTAATGTGACAGCTTTCGATCAGTTTTAGCGTACCTTATATAAGATCGATTAAAAGACTGTGATCAACATATTTTAAACGAAACGATTGATGTATTGCCGTTCTAATCAATATTATCTAGCTTTATCGGATATTTGAAGAACACGTCTCCTAACATTTATTAGTTATTAGTGTGATTATAACGTGGAGATTTACTTTATATGATATTTTATGAATTCTAACATATTGCACATTCAGTAATATTGCCTAAGTTATATTCATACTTTTTTCAGAAATATATATAACCACCCATTAATGTTTCCACGATAGGAAAATTGGCAATTACTTTCTATTGCGGTTTCGTTTTCATCCATCAAATCATATAACAGTGGCATTGTGTAACAAGCCTCTTAGTATAGGCAAAAACATATACTTTAAATGATATTGGGGCATATGGCTTGATATGATGGAAATAAAGTTTATTTATGTTTCACACATGCGATATTATATTTATGACTCTGATTTATAGATATCTTTCAGATTTGAAGAGTTAAATTTTTCGCTCAAAGGAAACTGCATAAAAAAATATAAAGCCGGTTCAACGGAATCACACACGTTGCTCATAAACTCAGAAAAAATAGTTGTTGACGAAGCCACGGTACATATTCGCGAGCGAAATTTGTCAAAGAATATGAGACGAATAATCTATTATGTATATATATATATATATATAAGCATATATATATAGGTGATTCGAAAATCTCCATACATAGGAAAAATTTATATTTTTATGAGGAGCAGTTTATAAGATCCCCTAGATCCCCTGATATAACCCCTCTTGATTTCTATCTATGGGGGCATTTGAAAGGTATGGTGTGTTGCAGAAAGATAAAAGACATAAATCATTTGAAGTAACGTATAACCAACTCATTTGCACACGTATCACCAAATGTGCTATTACGAGTTCACAACGAGTGGGGAAAACGCATTGGAATGAGTATTCAAAGCAATGGTCACGCAGTAGGACTGAACTCGGTACCATGTAGTTGTGAATCAAGTTTCTTACCACACAGCCAATCCTGTGCCTATATTATTTGTAATTTTCACTTTTACCTACTTTGAAATCAGCGTATGATCTCAATGGAAATCTTTTAAGCAGACAAGTCTAGGGGAGTTTAAACCTAGGCGCGGTGAGAACCACTGATAAACATTAAAGTGCATTAAGCATCAGAACGCGAAAACGTCTTGATATGGCTGTATCTGCGACTATAGGGAGCTTGTGTACCTTGTTAGCTCATTAAGATACTGCTTTTCTTGGCTATACTTTGTTTTGACTCTTATTTCTAGCAGTACTGGTACTGATTAGTTTCCTTGTTCACTATAGTGACACATATTTTTGCCTTTAGGTTTTAAAATTGCGATTTAGCCACCCGTATTATTTGTATGAGTGTGTGTGTGTATGTGCGTGTGCGTGCGTGTCTGTATATATACATATATATCGACTTTAAATAGAGCTCAAAACTTGATCCATTGAAAATACTTTATAATAATAATAATAATAATAATAATAATAATAATAATAATAATAATGAAAATGACCTATGGACATTTCGATGCAATATCCAGAACGATTCATACATATTGTAAAATATTATAAAATATTATAAAATATGGGATACCACATCTCCTCGGGGCCTTATTATTATTATTATTGTTATTATTATTATTATTATTATTATTATTATTATTATTATTATTATTATTAGTAATATGGAAACAATAAAAAGAGAAAACATTCAAATCCAATTTTCATAGTTGACCCATGAAAATATGCAAAACAGGATTAAAAGGTATGAGATGATATACAACCGTTCGTCCTAAAGGTGTAGGGATCAAGCAAATGGTAAATTAATTCAAATATATATGTGTGTGTGTGTGTGTGTGTGTGTGTGTGTGTGTGTGTGTGTGTGTTTATGCATCTATGTATGTAGACATGTAGATATGTGTGTTCTTGTGTGTGTGTGTGTGTGTGTGTGTGTGTGTGTAAGTTCCTATCTATATATAAATATATGTTTATGTGTGTACGTGTGGTAGATATTTCATTCTGAAATTACAGCAGATCTTCCCGCGAATTAGAGCAAGATATATCCGAAAAATTGGACTTGGATTATCGAGTTTCTTTTAGGAAACTCTCTCATCTCTCCCATCTTCTCAAAAATGACCTTTTGTACAATGTATAGGGTAATACCGTTCTCTAATCTTGACACAGCGCTAACAATTTTGGGGGAGGGGCAAGGCGATAACAACGCCCCCAATTCTCAACTGGTACTTATTTTAACCAGGCCGAATAGATGAAAGGCGAAGTCAATATCGGTGGAATTTGAACTTAGAACGTTAAGGCGGACAAAATGCCGCTGAGAATTTTGCCCTGCGTGCTAACCATTCTCTCATCTCGCTGCCGTTTTTATAAAGCAATATTCACATCAAAATATATCCACACATACACACAAACACAAACACACACACACACACACACACACACACACACACACACACACACACACAAAATAAATGTTAGTTGTGTTAAGTATATAAAACTGAAAATATAAGATTAAGAAATTGATATATCATTTAAAGATAAACTGATTTTATGAAGTTTATGGTAACACACACACACACACACACACACACACATACACATATATATATATATATATTACCAATTTATGCGCATGTATGAATAAATGCATCAATACATCCCAATTTGAATATATATCTATGTATAATTTCATATGCATATAATAATGCACACTGCAGAAAGAGTGTGAGTGTGTGTGCTGTGGAGAGTGATTGATGTGTTTGTGTATATAATATGTAAGTAAGCCTCTATGAATTTCTTCAACCTCTAAGTACTTGTCTTTATAATGTTTTTCTTTGCTTAAATTTTAATGGTTGTTGAAGAACACTCTGTAAATGGAATAATAATTTATTCAGTTTTCCACATTTATTTATATTAAAATATGCATTTAGACAAAATATTCGGGTCAAATTTATCGTATGATAATTTATGTCATTTAATCTTTGCTACTGTATACGAACTCACCTCTGGTATGACAAGATAAAAATACGAGCAAAGAACTTTTATCTTTATTCAACCAGTTTTTCCACACTTCTCGCAAACCTCTTTAACGTAATCGTAGCATAACGTACCAGCGCAGATGTATAATCCCTAGAGTAATGTTCTCTTCATAAGTTACATGGCTCTTTTAAAGCAGATCAGACTTGCTATCAGATAACTGAGTGAAACCATATGACGACGTACGAAGGCGGCAGCTGAATGCTGTTGTTGTTAATGGTAAACCACCCGGTAAGACAATTTCAAGCTATTATCATAAAGACGGATTTAATGGTAGATGACTGTTAACACACGGCCTTTATGAAAAAAAAATGACTGAAGGAAAATACGTAGGGACGCTCCGTGTAAGAAAAATCAGTAGTAAAGTGCAAAATAAATTTCATTATTAGAATGAGCTACGAAAGTTTGTTTCATTAAAATTCCTTGGCTGATTTGACAAGTTACGGCTAAATTTATTCTTAATGTAAATTTGTTTTGTATTTATTCATTTATCTATATAACTATAAGTTTCTTGGTAGTTTCCCAAACTAGTTTGAATTCTCATTTTATGAAGTCAACATTCATAAAGTACAGGTTTGGAATTTACGGGCATCCATATCATTAGAGCAATGAACGGTGGTTTACATATATGCATCTACTTAAATATTCTTTCTAAATGTATGTATATGTATACACATGTATATTGTCATTTGTGTGTATGCATGTATATAAATATGAAGGCGTAGCTGCGTGGTAAGTTTGCTTCCCAACCCCAGGGGTCTGGGTTCAGTCTCATTGCATGGCACCTCTGACAAGGGTCGTCTACTATTGACTCCGGCTAATCCACGGCTTTTTTGTTCATTTGGTAGACGAATATTGAATGAAGCCCGTCGAATATACATATATGTGTATGTGTGTGTCTTTGTGACTGCATTTTCTCCCACCACCGATCTTCAACCGGTGTTGGTGTTTTTACCTCCCCGTAACTTAGAAAAGTTACCAATAGACTAAGAACTAGGCTTCAAAAACAAAAACAAAAGAGGAAAGTACTGGGATCGATTCATTAAACTAAAAATTATTCAAGCCGGTGGCCGCGTGTGGTCGTAGTCTAATGACTGAAACAAGTAAAAGATGCAATGATTAGCCTACGACTATGCTGAGGCACCGCCTTGAACAATTTTCTATATATATATATATATACACACAAAGTAGTACATCGGTTTTCGTCCACCTCTGATTACGCATCGTGGTTTCAATTTCTAGACCGGCTCGTGCGTTGGATTCTTGAGCAAAATACTTCATCTCATGTTCCTCTGCAATCATTTTGACACCTCACTCATGGACAACGTCCATTTGATGGAGAGAGCAAGCTAACGTGCTGCACGAAAAGATGATCGCTACCAACAATTCATATGTGCAAATTTTCCGGCAAAAATCGGACCGCTCAAACGTGGTTCCCGTCAACTAAGAAGAGGGACTACGGAAATTATCTTTATACAATTAATCAACCTGATGAAAATAGACAGACGATCATCCTTAAATCTCACTGTATCCGCTGAAATAAAACAATTTGTTTCTGATATACAAAAATATGCGATAGAAATGGTGCAAAATCTTTGTCCTTTCTCGTACTGCATTCGACAATAAACCCGTGTTCGTGTTATATATATATAATCACCCTCAACATAAGAAATCAAGATATTTTGTATCGGAATACCTTCCATTTAAATTTATCCTGACTTAAAAAAAGATACTGTAATGCACTTTTACTGACGATATATGAATTTCTGATATTCTATAAAACTGGAATATAAATACTGGACTGCCATTGTGTTTTTTCTGGTATTCTACATGTATATGCTAAATATAATCCTTACCCAAATTCAATATGAAGCTGAACCAATACCATGATATATACGTAGTATATTCTAAATAACATAAGAATTTAAGTGATAGGGATTTTGTTAAACAGAATTTCATTAGCACCTAGTCGTATAGAATAAGAAATATAGAATACTTATTTATCTGGATATTTATAGGGCTTCTAAGGTAAGTTATGAAAATATTTTCAGCATCAAAATCTCTCTCTACATTCTAGATTCAGGTACATTAATTCATATAAGTAATGCTTGAAGAGATGTTCAACATCTCTTCTTGAAATCTTAACAGTACATCAGATATATCAATTTATATATTTGTGTATGTGTGTGTGTGTGTTTGAGTGTATGCATACACAAAAGCAAAGATACACGCGTACACTCGAAGAAATGCATATAAGAGTATATATGCATATATATGTATATCTATATATATATATATATATGCGTGTGTGTGTGTGTGTGTGTGTGTGTGCGCGTGTGTGTGTGTGTATGTGTGTGTGTGTGTAATAAAAAACTGTCCGACGAATGGGAACGCGAAACTCTGAGTAACAGTTTTTGTGATATTCTTGCTGCTTTTCAATAAAGTATATATATGTATGTATGATAGATCGTTGACCAAACACCATTCAATTTTTTTCTCCGTGTTTTTCTCCTTGTTTTCTCCGTACTCCTTGTGTTGAAGAGCGTAGCTCGAAACCTTAAAGAATTTCTGTATTCCCGAGCTTCAAACTAATACATCCTTTTGTTGTTTACACCACCTGTCCTCGTGTGTTGTTGTTTTTATTCGTACATTCTCCCATATATATATATATATATATATATATAGATTCTCCCTCATGTGTATTTATAAGAATGTATGCACACACACATATTCACACGCACACGCACACACACATATATAGTGCATGCCTGCGAGCGTATGCACACTTTAGATTCCCGTGTGCATATCCATACATGTTCCACATGCATCCCCCATTTAAGGAACAAACGTTATGACGTAGCGAAGTACAACTAACAAGTGTTAGCGTTGCTCCCTTAACTTCCTGTACATTTCATATTAAAAGTTTAAAAATTAGAATCAGTCATCAGACATAGGGGTAACTCGATCAAATAACTTAACTGAATTCTTTATTTAATGAATTATACACAAAACCTGTACAACTCTACACTCGCATAGCCTTACAGATAGTTACACGTAGATGTTATTATATGTTTAATGATCGTATACGAGCAACAACTTCAAATACATCGAAATATGTTGAACATGTTTCCAGTATTTCCAGTGTTCATGAGTGTACGTGCACATCAACATGCATACATACATATATACATATATGTATATATATATATATATACATATATTTGTATACATATACACGTATGTGTGGATTCCGATGTTGTACGTATATATCTATACGAACATGCATGCGTAAAAGTAGTGTTATTAATGCAGTGTAAATATACATACGTTATATACTGTAAAGGAACACACATACCTCAATACAAACAAACCTACGCAGATATGTACTGAAGCATAATGACTTCCAGCAATCACTAATACATTCACATATATTTTCACACACATACATTAAAGACATAAATATATAGGGATATAATTACAAGTTAATTAGACTGTTTTACTTCCACTTCCCTCGGTGGCCTGTGAAATTGTGTAAACTGAGTTGATCAAATGTTAAAAATATATATAATAACAAAAAAAAAAAAAATGTAACCAAAAATATGACGAATGCAAAAAGAGAAATCACACGACTCATATGAAATAACATAAAACACATAATATAAAATATGAGATGAAACGAAAAACGAAATTGTGCAAATAAACTTATATGGCTGGATTGAACTGAAAATTCCGTGAAATATTCTGCGTATGTAGTAAAATCTCAATTATACTTTCAAATATTGATTTTTTTCGAAGTCAAAAAAAACTGGTTTATAACATTAAATAATCGATTTCACATTAAATTGTATTTATTTGATTTTATATCTGTTCATGGTTATATTTTCTTTGTGTATATTAAAAGTTTATTTTGTTTTTATTTTCTCAATTTCTGAGTATAATTTTTTAAAATGTTTCGATATAAAAGTAGTATTATGAAGTTATAAATAGGTCGAGATTGGGGTGCGGTCACCTTAATTAGGGAAGTGCAACATTGCCGTAGTATTAAAAGTCTTTGAAATATCACTTATACTTTGATCTTCATTTACAATTCACGTTCGGAGTTCACATGTCACCGACGACGATTATGGCTTTCATCTTTTCGGGTTCGATAAAGTTAGTATCAGGTGAGCACTGTGGTCGATGTAATCGACTTCCTTCTCCCTTCAGAATCAGTAGTTTTGTACCGAAATTAAATCAGATTAACTTGCATTCCTGTGAAAACCAATTGAACTGTTTACAGTATATAATAGTAGAGCGTTCTACAAGTGGCACATCACAAGGTATTCGTACTACTCACCGATCTTATAAATAATGTAGTGCTTGCCATTTTCGCTGCATTTACATATTTCCAATATAGATGAATCGATTTCAGAGTAGTGAGAGCTACTATTTTCGAAGGTGAAATAACAACAAAAGACCCCAAAACAATAAAACAACAAAAACAAAATACGTTTCTTGGAAACACCTACACGTTAGATACAGAAAGAACTAACTACCAAAGGTAAACATATATTACTGCATACTCTAGCGTCACGAATTTTCTCCAAACGTAACACGTTTTTACTTTGACAATATTTATACTCATCCCACTGGAGCTAAGACCGAGTACTGGTATTATTACTTAAAAAAGCTTACAGAGTTCAGTAATTTACTTCATGTACTCATTAAGTATCATAAACAGTAAATAAAGCCTCAGACATATATGTACACACACACACACACACACACACACACACACACACACATATATATACTTTATTTAAAAGCAGCAGAAATATTACAAAAGACTGTTACTCGGAGTTTCACGTTCCCGTTCATCTGACAGTTTAGTTAGAAATGGGAAAGGAATGACAATGCAATATATATATATATATATATATATATATATATATATATATATATATATATATATATATATATATATATATATATATATATATATATATGTATGTATGTATACATGTGTGTGTGTGTGTGTACGTGTACGTAGATTTATACGTGTGTATATATTTTTTTCAGTCAGTAGGCTACGACCATGATGGGGCAAAACATTGGGGAGTTTTAGTCGAATAAATCAAACCCAGGACTTATTTTAATATTTTAAAGTCTTGTACTTATTTAGTCAGTTTCTTTTGCGGAACTGCTAAGTTACGGAGATGTAAACACGGCAACATTGATTGTCAAACGGTGGAGTGGGAAAACCGCAAATAGAAAGGCACACACACACACACACACACGCGCACGCGCTCACATAAAATTATATCCGACAGATTTCTTTCAGTTTCTGTCTACCAAATCTACCCAGAAGTCTTTGTTTGGCCCTGGGCTGTAGTAGAAGATATTTGGCCAAGGTGCCAGGCAGTAGGACTCTATCCAGAATCATTCTTTGTTTTAAAGGCAAATACCTTACCTAGCAGTTCGGCAAAACTGAACGATAGAATAAGAACTAACCTTACAAATAAGAGGACCTGTGGTCTATTTCTTCGACTAAAATTACTTAAGATGGTGCTCCGGCATGGCCGCAGTCAAATGACCGAAACAAGTAAAAAAAATAAAAGAATATATGATGCGTGCCTGCTACTGATAGCAGTCACTCGCCTCTACTCCCAATATATAAATATGTAAGCAGCTAGTTCTAAAATTTCTAAACGAGATATAAGTACCTTATTTACATTATTTACAATTGACAGATATTTGTCCTCATCTTGTTTGTTGTTAACGTTTCGGCTGATATACCCTCCAGGCTTCGTCAGGTTTCTTGGGGAAATTTCGAACCTAGGTTCTCATTTCTAAGGTATTTTTCGAAGTTGTTATTATTCTGAGAGATTTAGAAATTCATTATTTCTAATGATTATTATTATTATTATTATTCACGTCTCTGCCTGGAATCGAACCAGGAATCTTGCAATTAGTAGCCCGCGCTCTTAACTACTACGCCATATGCCCAATATCCGTCAATTGGAAATGATGTAAATAACGTACATAATTCCTTATCTCTTAAATATAGAACTGAGATATAAGTAGTAACAATACTAGACTGTAACGTTTTTTGCTTTTGCAACTATAGCATTGCTGTTCTATAAAGGATTATATATTACAATAGTTTAAACCCATATTTATATATTGTGAGTCGAGGCGAGTGACGGCCTTCTCTAGCATATAGGTGTTCAGTACCAATGAAAGGTGACGACCCAAATACCATGATCTACTGGACTTGCCGAGCTGGAGGAGAATGATTCGCTCCCTTACTTACAATATATCGGACACAGTATGTGTGCCGTTAACCGGCTGGAAAAAAAAAAAAAAAAAACCTTTACTTGCTGGACCACCACATTGAAAGGGTTTCAGTCGAAGAAATCGACTCAGCGCTTACTTTTTAAGTCTTGTACTTAATCTATCAGTCTTTTGCCGATCCGCTAATTAACGCGCACGTAAAGACAGCCACACCGGTTGTCAAGCAGTTATGGTGGTGGGGAGCAAACACAGACACACACATAGATATATGCATATACATGCGATTGGCTTCTATCAGTATCTGTCTACCAAATCCATTCTGGAGGCTTTAATTGTCCCAAGGCTATAGTAGAAGACACTTGCCCAAGTTGCCATACACTGGGACTGAACCCGGAACCATGTGGCTGGGAAGCAAGCTTCCTACGAACATCCAGGTACATATTGGTATGTACACGTATGTATGCATATATAAATTTGCACATAAATGTATACATGCACACCCACATACAGAGTGAGTGAGTGAGGGGGAGGGAGAAAGAGAAAGAGATGGGGAGAAGATTCGTGTGGGCTACAGCTCACAGAATCTATTTCTTCAAAATGCTACCAAAGAGATACTTGTTTGAAACGGGAAGATTTCCTTCTGCTTATCGCATACTAACTTAATATTGGACCTGGTCTCACGTGGGACTTTACTAAATACCTTTCCTAAATACATCAACAAATCGAATAATTTATTATCTTTCACTCTACATATTTTATTACATTTTCATTTTCCCTATCTAAACCTTTTATTCAATTTGCTGCATTATATGAGGTTTATTCCATTTCTATCATTAATTATGTTTTCAAACATTTTCCTAGTAGCAGTGAATACACTTCTGTACATTTTATATGCAGCTCCCTCAATTGTCATATGCGCGAGTCTTTTCCTAACCATCTTTTTGCGAATTATTCGTGTTTGATATTTCTAAAATAAAGCCATGAATAAAAGCACAAAATTCCAGCTATGGCCATCATTATAAAATGGTCTACATTAATCGTGTATTTTCCTTATGTAAGATATTAGGGCGTGATTTGTTAGAGATTTGTTTATTTCTAGCAGGTCGCTCAAACATATAGATGTTTCGTCTTTCATTTCAGTGATGTTTGGGTTTAGAAATCGGAGTGGATATATATGAAATAAAATCATTGGCAGTAGTGGATTTCATATTAGGAAATAGAAGACCCAGTAGATTTTATATTTTTACAATATATATATATCAAAGTAATTCATATTTTGCTCTCTCATTTTTTCCTATTCCATCAATGTCTCACTGAATATACAGATAACGGGTCGATGACTTAAATTCTGTAATTTTTTTTTTACATTTAGACATATCTCAATGCGTATTTATAAAATATTTATTTCAGATTTCACTACTCGAAATGTTTCAACGTACTTCAGAGATATGATCAAGCTTGTCTATGGCATTTGAGGGAACACAGGATAAAGATACATAGGTTAGTGATTGATTTCTTCTACAACAACTGAAAATGTCTCTTTCGTTTCATAGATTTCAGTATTGCAACTTATGATACCTCTTCTACCTGCATCATGTTTACTTGCTTAATACACGAACTTGGGCAAGTGACTTCTACTATATCTTTGGGCTGACCAAAGCCTTCTAAGTGTATTTGGTAGATGGAAACTGAAAGAAAACCAGCATGTGTGTGTGTGTGTGTGTGTGCGGTATATCTGTCCCCCAGCATCGGCTGACAACCGATGTTGGTATGTTTACGTCCTCGTAACTTATCTTTTCGACAAAAGAAACCGATATAATAAGTACTAGGCTTACAAAGAATAAGTACTGGGGTCGATTAGTTCGACTAAAGGGGATGCTCCAGCATGGCCGCAGTCAAATGACAGAAACAAACAAAAGAAAGAAAAGTATCATTGTTTTAAAAATTATGGCGGTAAATATAATCAATGAAAATAATAGAAGCATTGCCTGGAATAAACGCAGACTGGAATAAAAAAATGCGTCGTAGAATCGTAAAATATCCTTAAGTAGTAGAATTCTATATTTAAGAGATGAGGAATTATGTACATTATTTACATTATTTACATTTGACGGATATTTGTCCTCATCTTGTTTGTTGCTAACACAACGTTTCGGCTGGAGGGTATATCAGCCGGAACTTTGTGTTAACGACAAACAAGATGAGGACAAATATACGTCAAATGTAAATAATGTAATCGCTATGTATAGAACTTCGAAAAGTATGGAACAACCAATTAGAACTTTGAAAAGTATGGAACAACCAATTAGAAAATATAGAATACCAACACAGAGTACTAGAATATTTCTAATTATTTTGAGTCCATTTGATTGACTAGAAATAACCTCCGAACCTCGTTTAAATCGTATACAAGTGCTTTAAAGATGCAAAGGACAGACTGGAGGATAATGTTGCCTATATAAGGTAATGTTGCCTATATAAGGTAATGCAAAAAGATGGGATAATCATAATGGGGACTCCTTTGATCTACGCCGTGGGCGATGGAGCCTCGCCAAGTGTTATATTATCACCGTCGTCGTCGTCGTCGTCGTCGTCGTCGTCGTCGTCGTCGTCGTCGTCATCAATACTATCAAGTTCAATGATATCGTCATTCCAGCTGTCGTCGAAAGCATTTCTAGCAATTACTA
>NC_142939.1:53972095-53974595 GCF_046866305.1 Octopus bimaculoides | reverse complement strand
GCTATTCCTGAGGAGGCATCAGAATGCCGAAACAATTTATGCATAAACGCTGCAGAAAATAGCATAGGTTACACATAGAAGAATGCAAAGAAGCACAGGTGAAAAAGACTTTGAATTTCAAAAGAAAACTGCAAACTGTTGCGAGTAAACGCTGAAGAGGAAAAAAGGCTGGTAGCACAAGACAGCAGGTGTAGACAGTTAAACAGACAAAAGTCTGTTATTAAATAAGAATAATATTTTTTTTTTCAGAACAGTTTAGTTTATGTATACGGTACGTTAGATTCATAAGGCGTTGAATAGAGAGACGTTGAATACAGAGAAAATTCAGCAAGTTGAATAAATTATGGAGCAAGAGTCGGAAAATTGAAGAGGAACTAGTATTATGAAAAAACGTGTAGTAGTAGTAGTAGTAGTAGTAGTAGTAGTAGTAGTAGTAGTAGTAGTAGTAGTAGTAGTAGTAGTAGTAGTAGGGAATTGAAACCAGAGCTGATAATAACGGAGAGTAAGAAATATGTACTTGATTGTATTTATGTATATTAATGTGAGTGAGAGAGTGAAAGTATGTGGTCGTGTGCACAGTCGTGTTTTCTAGTAACGTCTCTGTATATACGATGTATTCAAATAATATATATAAGAAATAAAATAATATAATTAATATATAGATAATATATATTCGTAGACGCAGGAGTGGCTGTGTGGTAAGTAGCCTGCTTACCAACCACATGGTGTCAGGTTCGGTCCCACTGCGTCGCACCTTGGGCACAGTGTCTTCTATTATAGCCTCGGGCAAAGTGTCTTCTACTATAGCCTGACCAAAGCTTGGTGAGTGGATTTGGTAGACAGAAACTGAAAGAAGACCGTCGTAGATGTTTAAGTCTTAAGTATGCCGTAAGTTCTAAGTATTCCGTAGTCTCAGCATACTGGGAATAACAAGCAAGGCATTGTTATAACCAAAAATTGTTTTGAGCAGTGGTTCGCAGTCCTATTTCACGATGGTTCTTTAAGTGATGGGGTAAACAACATCAAAGTAAATTCTTCATTAACTTATTCTCAGGCTTTTTAGATATTCTTGCCTATTGATATTGATGCAGGACAGTGTATACGTCGTGTGGTTTATTAAAATTCTGAATACCACATGGTATTATCAAATATAGAGATTAATGTGCAAAAAGCCCGAAGAAATTTATATACAAGACGTTTCAATTTGATTGCTTGAATGAATCATGTTTTAAGCTGAAAATGTGTGAAATTGAGTTACTTGCTAATTACGTTCATTATCTTTTATTTCACATGAAATCACCTCAGTTATTTAACCCTATTTCATGTTGCATTGCGTCATTTATCATTCTACATGCCAATATATTCACACAGGTAATTGGATGTACCACGGAAGTAAGTATTTCTTTTTTAAATTTTAGCATGATTTATCAATTTAATATAAAGATAAACACTGAATAGATTACTTACTTTTATACCTGTTTCTGTCAAATGTTTGAATTTAAAGAATTTACTGAGAGCAGCAGAAATTTCTCCAAATTTGAATCAGTAAAACAGTCACTTATGTTTTATTTTGTTTCAGTTTCATTGATGAAAATATTTATTCATATCTACACATCGTTTCAATATGTTATATGTAACTCTGTACAAATTTAATAATTCTGGAAAATTTGCACGCGCTAATGACGACATAAGCAACAGAATATCTCATCAAATTATATTTTCAAGAATAAATTCGTTTAGAAGTCAACATATACAATTTCTATATCTTTTTATTTCTTAGCAAAATGGAAATATGTTTATACTGGGTGCAGCCATCATTTTCATCAGAATTCTGAAAACGACTCTCACATAACTCTTGTAAGAATAAAATAGAATTTCAGCATCATTTGTAAAACTGCTTTATACCAGAGTATATTCACTGGACTCATTTAGTTCGGGAAATAATTCAAATATTAATATTCTATCTGTTCTTAGGACATCAACATATGTCATCCTCGGTCTCCCTCTTCTAGTGTGTTCGTGTAGGGCTTTCCACAGGAACTCTAAATGACGGTGAGCATGTCCAGCTAACCTCAGTCTCCTCTGTGTTGTTTTCGAGCTAAGATTCAGAGTTCTTCATCCTCAGTGTATACTGACTAATTTTCAGAGCCATGCTCAGCATTCTCGTGTGACAGCCATTCATCATCTAAATCAGTCTCTGGGTCAGTGTCCAAGTCACGGACCCGTACAACAGTACAGACTCCAATGTAGCAATAAAGAGACGGATCTTCAGGTCTTTACGAAGACCCGACTTGGTCTCACATTATTTCATTTTGCCGTGTAACACCCCTCTTGCAGAGCATTAATTGGTCACATCGTTCAGACAGAAAATATAATATTTTGTGACGGATCACTATCCTATCTTTCTGCACACTGGACATTTTCTATTCACAGAAAAGATAAGGAAAAAGGGCGCTAGCTAAATTGCTTCCAAAATCGCTAAGATGAACGCTCACTAAAA
>NC_142939.1:53932095-53967095 GCF_046866305.1 Octopus bimaculoides | reverse complement strand
CTCAGTATGTTGGAGAAGCAGGTTTTCTGCTAATCCCTATATATTTATGATTATATATATATATATATATATATATATATATATATATATATATATATATATATATATATATATATATATAAACAATATATGAGTGTATGCATATATATATATATAGAGAGAGAGGGGGAGAGAGAATGAGAGGGAGAGATACATACACGCATATATATATATATATATATATATATATATATATATATATATATATATATATATCATATAATCAAGTAGATGCAATGAAAAATCTCTCATACCATACACTTATCTATGCAAATGTAAGAATTTAAAATACGCAATTCACATCAATATTAATATGTAGTACACGTTACTGAAACATTTAGAAACACAAGCATACACACACACATCCACACACACGCACATCCACACACTCACACATACATATATGTGAATATTTATTTAAATATACATACATATGTATATATGCAAATATATGTATATACATTCATATGTGTGTATATATATATATATATATATATATATATATACACACACAAATACAGGTGCATATGCATATATATATATATATATATATATATATATATATATATATATATATATATATATATATACATACACACACATATATATATATAGATGGGTGTTTATGATATGTGTGTGTTTAAGAGTGAGTATTTACATATTCATAGACAAGTAGACACATACGAACATGTATCTGCACGTAGTTGAGCGTCTATACATAACAAGAATATATGGTCGTGTCGTTGTGCATGATGTAAGTAAAACAGGTTGTAGATGTGTGAATGTAATTGTGTGATTGAAAGAGCAAGTTAAAAGAAAGGTAAAACCTCGTTCCAAATCCACATCATTGTCAATTCAAATACGTATATGTGTATTCCTTGTTCCAAATGCATGGAATTCGATCAAGGCAAGCAAAGATCGCACACTTGATAAAAGAATATATTTGATAGTTCTCACGAGTTGGTGCCATATATTTCAGTGAGTAGGTTACTATCAGCACATTTCATTACATGGAAATGAATACGATTCCTTCAATGAATGCATAATCTTAATTAGATTAGTGTCAAAATCTTACTCAGTTGTTTCAGAATATAGACAGACTGCAACAAAATAATATTAAAATTTGTTGTTGTATCTCTCTAACTTAGAGTAATTTTATGTGACTACATTCAAGCTACCAACAAACATTACTATGCCTCTGTATGTATTTGTTGTATATATATCTACGAATGTTTGTATGTATTCATGCATAAGCGTCATATATATATATATATATATATATATATATATATATATATATATATATATATATATATATATATACACATATGTATATAAAAATATATCCCCATATATCCCCACATGTATCAATATATATATATATGTGTATATATATATATATATATATATATATATATATATATATATATATATATATATATATATATATATATATATATATATATATATATATATATATATGTATATATATATATATATATATATATATATATATATATAGATATAGATATATATATATACATGTACATACATGCCTATGCACATGCAAACGTACCCGAATGTAGATGCATGTGTATGTGTTTTCTATGTATAAGTATATGAATATCTGAACGAAAATAAAAACAAAAACAATTTCGATATTGTGGTATTTTACAGAATTGTTTGTAGAAAAAGAACTAGGAATAGTTATTCATGGGCACTGTCTTAAATTCATGATAAGTAAATATAACTCTAGCAAGGAAATATTTCTATGCATAATGGGTATATTTCATGTCTGCAAATACCATGGGAAGAAACAGAGTGAAGGAACACTGGGAAGGAATAATAATTACGTTTCTTTATAGATATTTGCTTTTTTTTTTTTCGATCGGGGTAATAAATTTACAAACGCACATATATACATAAAATTTGCACATACATACTCATATCAACACATATGTCTCCAGCGACCCGCATATATATAAATATATGTATATATATATATATATATATATCCATGTATATATATATATCCATGTATATATATATCCATGTATATATATATATATATATATATATATATATATATATATAGAGAGAGAGAGAGAGAGAGAGAGGTAGATAGATAGGTAGATAGATAGATAGATACATACATACATACATACATACATGCATACATACATACATATATATAAATATATATATGTGTCTGTGTGTGTAAGTGCATGTATGGATGGATGAATGGATGGACGTGTGTAATGCATGTGTCTATTTATATACACATTTATGTATGTGTATTTATGTATGTTGCTTTTAACTAAATACATTAACCTATCTCTATTGCAGAATAAGACCGTAGGCAATTTACGATCTATAGGTTCATAAGACTGTGGTCCCAGATTCTGTAGGGGTAAGCATTCTACACATAGACGGGTCGCAGATTCGTCGAGGAATTGATCATTTTTCGAACTCCATAGTGTTAATGTTCGTACCATTTCCTTTCACTATAGACATTAATGATTGTGAAATAGAGTAGATTACTCAAGAACAGCGTGCTGCAGGGAATCGTACTTATGAAATTATGATCGTGGGCCGAATACCCCCACCCACTGAGCCAGACACCTTCACTCTTTTTACTGTAGAGAAAATGAGTAAAGCGGTAGAGAAAGTGAAAGGAAAGCCTCAGTCATTTGCAATGACAATGAGACTGAAATACAATCGATCTTTTCTAGCTTCTTTACTTTTAACAATGAAGAAGAGGGAAAGAGATTTAGTAATGAATAGAAAATGAAAGCCTTTCAGGTATTTCTTATGGAAGTTCTAGAACGATCGTGTGTTAGTTCTTTCTCCTCTCCCCCCATCCCCTAGTACTTATTCACCTTATTTGATAGTTCTTCATGCCTTTTAGTTGGGGGCACATTTTCAGGCACGTTTAGCGTTTTCTCAACAAACTGCAAAGAAGCTCCTTTCTTCCTTTTTTTGATACAAAAACTAATGCAAATTTGGAACGATGTATAACTGCGAAAAGAGCCCAGAAACCTGGATAAATTTTAACTATTTCTCCGCAGTTGAAAACAATCATAAACTAACTTAATTGATTTTCGAACTTTATTGGGTTTTCATCAGAGGAGTCATTCTGACAGCATTCTGACCAGCAGACAAGCTCCTTATATACTCAACAAATGCAACAATTTCTCTATGAAGGCGTCCCTAATTTGCATACCCAAGTGTTTAACACTTTATAAATGCTAGCGGCCGTATAGTGTTTCCATGAAGATATGGTCAACAAAAATGTACTCCACCTCTTGAGAGATAAGTATTATTTTATAAAAACTTGAGCTACTAATAATATTATTATGAGCTACTAATAATAATTAGATGCCATGGAGGCGACGCAGATAGTATTTTATAACAAGTAGGGTGCCCTTATGGAATCACTGCCCATATGGCATAACAAGCGAAAACAGTACGACAAAACAAGAGAAAATACATATATACATATCCATACATATGTATGTGTGAGTGTGTTTGCTTGTGTGATTGTGTGTGTGTGTCTATGTATATAAATGTGTGTGTATGCATTACTTGTTTTACAATGATCTCACCTGGGTGCATACTTTTGAGATACGTGCATACTCAGAAAGTGGAATCACTTGCACTAACTATACACATCATAAATAAATAAAGAGTATATAACGAATATATATTTTATTTCAGAATTCAAATGCACGATTTAAATAGACGGTTACAATTACAATTCCAGGAACCTTAAATTTTATTTCAGTGAAAATAAACTTCTCTTAATTTAAAATTAATGAGTGTATGATATTTCATTAAAAGGCTAGTTAAATTAACGTAGAAGCACTATTTCATTCATCTGTATTCGTTGGAATAAATCATCTATTTTATAGCCTAACTCACATTTAAATGCGACGTTTACGTCTATACGTGAGACTCAATCTCGAAGTGTATACTTTAATTTGTGTCTCTAGTAATTAAACTGTGTGTTGTTATTAGTATAAGTATGTTAATGGATTTACTGCGGTTCTCCATACGGATGTGCATAATGAACATAGCCATTGCTATGTAGACACTTCCGCGTGACAATTCATTGAAGTTCGTTAATAACACAGCCATATATGCACACCAACCCATAAATTCACATGCATACATATACAATCACACTATGTATACAGACACACACATAATCATGTATGTATATGTGTGTGTGTGTGTGTATGTTTGTATGCACATACATACACGTACAGATATCAGGTATGTGTGTGTTGGTTTGCGCGAGACTATGTGTATGTATTTTGTGATTCTGCTGATGTACAAGTAAGCGCTCTAATCATTGTCGCAAAATTACTTAGTTATATGCTGAGGTATATTAATCTGTTTTATTTTTCATTCTTGCTTCTTTTATTTAATTGCTTCCCATACATAAATATATTGAGATTTTACATTTTAACTTTAAAAATATCTTGAATCGCTACTTAAATTAAAGCGAATGCTAACTTTATGGCAAATCTATCGGCTGTACTCCATCTGAGATAATTTTATGTGGGCGATAATTATTCTTAATTATATACTTGTCGTTATTTTGGAGAAGTTTACTTGTAAAACCCATACATAATTTACGTGTTTGACGTTTATTATAGAAAAATATCGCAGTATTAGTCGTTTGCAGATAATCTATTAAAGATTCCGAATATTAAATAGAAGTGCGCTTGGGATACTGCAGGAACATTTTTCAGTATGACATGGTTTATATTCAGACGAAGATGTTTTCTCTTTTATTATTTAATGGTAGACCTAGTTCCAAAAGTTCAGAAGTTTGTCTTGATGTCGCCACTGTTTAACGATTTATATCAACCTCGTTGAAATACTGATAGCCTTTGGCAGAATGTCAAGTAGATTCATTAACCATCCATGTACATACAATGCTTTGTATGCATATGCATGTGTGTGCGTTAGTTTCTGACAGAAATATACATACGAACATGTGTGCGTGAGTGCGTTTGCAGCTTATAAAAGGATCTGTAAACAAAACTACGCATGCGATGGTTTTGTTTAAAGCCAGTTACATATTGTTGCAACGCAACTGAATTAGTGTAGAAAAAAGAAAACTAAAACGTATCTTCCTATTCCATTTAAACAATTTTATACGTTATTTTTAAGAATTCGTTTTAGATCAACCAGCATTAGAACAAAATGAGAGTACTACTCATTTTAAAAGTTCGATTCACATTACTATCTTTATTATTTAAAAATTGTCTTGCTTCGATTATATTGTATCTCCCTACTCTCTATCCTCTAATATTTTACTTTACGGCATTGGTTTCTGTGAAATGTATATTTGTAACTGCTTTATAAAGTTTATGCAGATCGTCAATTAGATTCTAAATTGCAAGTATTAATGAATTATAATCCGTTTCGTATATTCGTAATTAATTTATCTGAAACTGATTGAATATATTTTTATGACACTATTTGATAAATTAAATTGCTATTATGTACTATATTGCATCCTATCAAACATTTCTGTCCGTACAAACATTAATAAGGTTCGTGCCATGAAAATCAAGGCGAAGCGAAAGTTCTGAAGCTAGAATATGCTCGTACACAGTTCAGATTGAAATTCGATCTTCATTCACAAAAGCTCCACTGTCACAAATAAAATAACGTGATTAAAAGAAAAGTTCATAATTGTTTCTTACTGGTCTCAACAGAGTCCACGTGGAAGCGTTTTATGTGTGGGGACATAATGGCAGTCTAGTGCGTTGACTAGAATCGTTGGCTGTTGTAGTAGTAGTGACCGTGTTGGTAGTGGTGATATATATATATATATATATATATATATATATATATATCATCATCATCATCATCATCATCGTTTAACGTCCGCTTTCCATGCTAGCATGGGTTGGACGATTTGACTGAGGACTGGTGAAACCGGATGGCAACACCAGGCTCCACTCTAATTTGGCAGAGTTTCTACAGCTGGATGCCCTTCCTAACGCCAACCACTCAGAGAGTGTAGTGGGTGCATTTACGTGTCACCCGCACGAAAACGGCCACGCTCGAAATGGTGTCTTTTATGTGCCACCCGCACAAGCCAGTCCAGGGGCACTGGCAACGATCTCGCTCGAAAATCCTACGGGAGCCAGTCAGGGCAACGATCTCGCTCGAAGATCCTACGGGAATATATATATATTTATATTTATATTGTTGTATCTAGGGAGAGAATCATTACGCCAATATCATTAACGCAAGCACTGGTTCAATCCCACTCCTTTTTTATTATCCAATTGGTTGAATATCCAATCGATTGTTTCATCTGGTTAAACAGTAAGTTATTTGGTTTGTTTTTGGTTGTCAAAGCTCTTTCATTGCTACTTGCAACCTTTTCAACGCTCGCGTACGCGCACGCGTGTGTGTGTGTAGTTTGTGTGTGTGCGTGTGTCTGTGCTTGTGTGTTTTTGTGTCTGTCTCTCACTTCCGCTTGACAACAGGTGTTGGTTTGTTTAAGTCCTCATAACTTAGTAGTTCGTGGGGGGGGGGGGAAGAACACGACTAACTCTTTGGCTTTAAAACAATGAAAAAATGTACGGGGTTAGATTGGTTCGACAATACACTTTAAGGCGGTATCCCAACATGCCCCTGTCCATTGTCCGAAAAAAGTGATAATTGGTAAAAAAAAAAAAAGCAAACAAAAAAAGGACATTTAGAATATTACATGACCAATTTCCGTTCAAATAGCGAATTCGTTTCTAATTCGCTATAATGATTTATGGACTAAATATAATAAAAAAATTTACATCAGACGAAGAAACGTCAGAATGGTACGCCATAGGATTTTTCTTCCAAACTTCTAGATTTGAATACAAATTATATTTTAAAACACATTACTTATAGGATGTTATTTTGTTTGTAGCTTTTGTAATGGGGCAATCATCACTCCGATATGATTCCGTATCACTGCTATGATAATCGACTAATGATCCGTAGTGTAGATAACGACAGAACATTCCCAATCCCATTAATTCTAAAGAGACAATTCAAGAATATAGACAAGAATATATCTTCCACATGACCTTAGTAAAATATTTCTATAACAAGCTGCACAGCGAGCAGCATTCGTGAATATTGCTTAAAGTATGGAAATTGATTAAATCATCAACAATTTCCTTATCTAATTTCTTTAACCAACTCACTGACATCCAAGTTTAAAGAGAGCTGAAGAGATTTCATCGCTGCAAACTATGGTTAGCGAAGGACAGGAAATGTATGAACCTATCAATCTGTTGATGTTTTTGTAATGAAAATGTTCTGTCCGGAAACGCAGTATGAGACTGAAGCAGGTTAAAAGCTATTGAAATTGAGATCATAATATAGTTAGAGGATTTCCGCTCAGTGTAAAAGTAATATCCGGTAATATTTTGTACTTAGCATCTAAGCCTTATGGCATCGATAACCTTTCACATGGCATTACTTCAAAAATGCTGCGTTGATTTGTGAGTTAATTTTAGATACAGGCATATAGACGTAGATATCTATGTACACTCAATCACGTAATTATACATACACGCAAACAATCATGCATTCATACATGCAAACAAACGCACGTACGAACACACATATGCTAGTGTGTGAATACGAATTATATATATATATATGTGAGTTTATATGAGGGAGAGAGAGAGAGAGAGAGAGAGAGAGAGAGAGAGAGAGAGAGAGAGAGAGGTGAACATTATCATAAATTCGTGTCAGAATATCATTGTCTGAAAAAATATTATCAACATACATTTTACATTAAATACACTCACACACATACGCATATGGATATTTTTATTCAGTTACTTATACATACAAGCAAATGTATGTATCTATAAATATATGAATATATGTGTATGAGCGTGTGTGCGTGTAAGCGCACACGTGAGTGTGTACATACACACAGCGAGAAACACACACAGAGAGAGAGAGAGAGAGAGAGAGAGAGAGAGAGAGAGAGAGAGGAAGAGAGATGAGTTCGAGGAAAAGAGTTAGACTCTGGCCATATTCATAGGGTAATTAAATGGAAATGAAACAAAAAAAAAAAAACGAACGCAGAGAAAAGTATGACAACCTCTTATATCAATAAATCACTATTGTTCATTTTTACACCTTCTACAGGCGTGTACTACCTTCCTACACCTTGTTCCTTGGATCATGCTCTTACACACACACACACACACACACACACACACACACACACACACACACACAATAAAATATTATCTTCTTGTTAAACAAGTAGTATTAGATTAAATTCATCGTGGTAGGTTTTATTATTCCGTTGCCAGCTATCTGCAACAACAATGAATGTTTATTTACAACTATTCTATATCTTTCGTCCCATATTTTGTTTTGGTATGTGATTGCCTGAAGTACACACTACTGACACAGTCCAGTGGGGGAAAGAACCTATCTAGCATTGTCATACACCGCCGGTAAGGTAATGGTTGTTTGCATCTGATATATTTTGAGTCTTTAAATATGTTATATTCATATGAGATATCATCTCAATTAATTGCTTTTAAACATCACGCACACACAGACAGGCGCACACACAGTAGGCATACACACGCATACACAACATAGTTACATATCTTAGTATCCACTTTTCCTGTAACTAACGATGGTGCCATGCCTTGAGTAGTTTTCAAAAGATTTGGGAGGGTAAAAATGTTAGAAAAATTTTGTTAATGAGCAATAAAAGTTTTGTTCTTCTTTAAGGGCCATTGTATCACTACAGACACTTTTGAATGACACTGTTTTCGCCAGATCTATTCTTGAGGTCTGAATGCACATCAAGTGGTTTCTTTATTCAACAGAGTAAATCAAAATATTCCGAAATGCAATCTGCACTGTCTACAAAATCAACTATTATCATCATCTATCAAGCTTCTGAAACTCATCATTTTTACATTCCTTCACACTTCAATATCAAATATATTGGATTCCCTTATTCGAAAATATAAGGACAGAGATCGTGCCGTATAGCCAGCTGCAGACGATATCTCCTGGGGCTAAATTACAGCTACATTCGCCCTAGACTGGGACTGCCATGTTATTTTGGCGAACAATCTTTACTACAAATAGGAACTTGGTTACCATATTAAGAGCAATTTATGTAGAGTTACTATCCACAGAAATACCACAAAATTTCAAGGAAGTTTAGCTCTTGATGCATAGTAAAGCATTGATAAGTTAGCTGAACTGACGTAGTAAAGTGTTTGTAGGTTACTGGTTTTATGTGGAAGGGAAATATAAAATGCGTTGCTCTGTATAGGATGTGGTCACATCACATTGATGCAATGAAGTCATAATTTGAACATGTCTGCCGTGACTACTGATTGTGATTTGGTGATTTTTAGCATTAAGGGAACTAACCTATAATTAGAAGCATTTCGGTTGTCATAATCCTGTGTTTGTTTATGTTTATAGTCTTACTCATGTTGTACTAGATGCACATGGTGAGTTGTCTTATGAAGTGAGTGGGATGTGACTCAAAGCCAGATATTGGCCCCTTTTTCTACAAATGTATGCAAGATACCATTTTTTACTTGTAAGTTTATATCACGTTAAAATTTACCTTCAACTTTATGTTTGAAAATTCATGTCACATGCCATTCCTTATTGTACTGAAATTCCGCCGGAGAATTAATATTTTCATGTTATACAGCTATTGTTGCTGTATTTGTCATCTTAAGAAAAGAATAATACCGATATATTTTTCTCAGATTTTTAATATTATCAGTATTGCTAATATTCTTATACAAATTATGCTACAATTCAGTTTCAATAGGTTAGTTGTATGGCATTGTCTTTCCATTGGTTTTCATTGTATAGATTTTAAGTCACGAGACTCTTCATAATATCTATTAATATTACCATGACCCTGGTAGTTTAATATTTCTGAAGATCACTATCAACAACAAATATTATGAAACCATCTCTCATTAGATTATCTCTATTGTGAAGCTGAACATTTCAAAATAAACTTTAGAAATTATTCAATGATTCAACACAAGGGATATTCAATCCAAATCAAGATGAAACACCGCGTTTCTTGTTTATTTAAAGATATTTATTTTTTACTCTTTGAATCCCTGTGGGTTGTGCATAATCCAAATATTTCCTATTAAACCAAGAAACCGCGTGTTTGCATTACAAGCTCAGAACTAATTGGAATTTGAAATCACACGACCTGAAAGAAAATAATGAAATCACCTTTTTTTTTTCCACTTTTCAGGAATGATGGATTGTCACAAATATTCTCTTTAGGAAGGTTAAGAAAACTTTCGAAATTTTGCCAATAAAAGACAGATTCTTTAAGAAAGACGTTTGCTAGAATACGACAAAATCGATACTATCAGCTTGTGTTCTATTCCTTAACAGATATTATTATGTTACCCTTCATTACTATTTCACACGCATCACAAACTCAATGATGCTAACTACTCCACAAAGCAATTTCCCATTCACCATTTTTTGTCTAAGGAATAGAGATTTATTCTAGCACATAAAATTATTTGAATCTCCATAGACGAACATATTTTTGTTTTTGTATTTCTGCTAATTGGATTAAAGGAGAAATTACAGTACTATGAATCAAGAATGCTTCTGTTATTTCTTATACTAATTTCAACCTTAGTACATGCACGCACACAGATACGAGTACATACACACGCACACGCACACATACAAACGCAAGCATACACACTCCCATTTGTATGTATATATATGCACATGTTTTACTCGAGTGTATACATGTGTATGAATGTATATGTGCGCATATATACATGAATTGAAACATACATTTATGTGTGTGTGCTTATATATATGTATGTATGTGTATATGTGTATGTATATCTATTTCTATATATATATATATCTATATATATATCTCCTCTCTCTCTCTCTCTCTCTATATATATATATATATACGTAGAGAGAGAGAGAGAGAGAGAGAGAAAGAGAGAGAGAGAGAGAGAGAGAAAGAGAGAGAAAGAGAGAGAGAGAAAGGAACATAATGAGAGAGAAAGAGACAGAGAGTAAGAGAGAGTTGGGCGGATACATAGATATATATGTATGTGTGAGTGAAGTAATATTAAGCCAGAGAATACAGTGTAAAATTGAAGTCTATAATAATGTACTGCAAATAGTGATTCTCACATACATATGTGTGTATGTATCGAAATTGCCTCCTCCACAGAACGATACAGTCTGTGAAATGTCCAGTTACATAAGTCTTTCTACCCTACGCAAACTCGTCGGTGTCATGTAAGCATGACGAGTTGGAGTTGGGTAACAGAACATGTATAATTGAACATTTCTCATTGTTTCCTTCTCAGCATGGATGATGAATAAATCACCGGTACAGTTTCGATTACCTACTGGTATCCGTAGATTTACTGCAGGGACTTCATAGTGGTGGTTGGGGTAACAGTATTGAAAAAATAGATGGAATATGTAATAGACTTTATGGGGTACAACACATTTCGACCCGTTCTGGGTCTCCTCAGATATATGTCCCTCGCTATATAACCATCAAATTCGTCAATGAGTAAAATCAGAGAAAAGTTATTGAAACGTAAAAAATTCAAATATGAACGTGGAAAGTATACATACTAGTTTAGAGAAAATGGCGTAATGAGCTTTCGCTAGTGTAATTGTTAAAAGAAAGAAAGGGAAGTAGAAGTTGAATGTAAGATAATACTTAGACGAATTTATTTTGTGTTTGAGCTTAGACGTACACACACACACACACACACACACACACACACACACACACACACACACATATATATATATATATATGTGTGTCATTCAATGCTCGAAATGAGGAATAGATAGACAGCCGATATCTGATGAAGAATCGAAAAATGTGTGCGTCAAAATTCAAACACTTAGAATTTCCCTGTGAAGGCGAATAACACACATATACACACACACACCCCCACATGCACATATATGGCAAATGAAAGAAGGACGATGGAATATATATACATATATATATATATATATATATATATATATATGCATGTACTCACAAATATGAAAAACACCTTTGATTGTGCTTTATTTGCAGAGAAAATATAGT
This sequence comes from Octopus bimaculoides, assembly GCF_046866305.1. Lineage (NCBI taxonomy): Eukaryota > Metazoa > Mollusca > Cephalopoda > Octopoda > Octopodidae > Octopus > Octopus bimaculoides. Next base: position 53,954,905 of record NC_142939.1, on the reverse strand, counting down.
AAACCTATGAAACCTAATAAATTTTAAAATATGGCCTGATTTCTAGTTAATACATTTCTGAAATCCGTGACAGTAAGAAAGTAATTTTTTGAAGCCTGGCACTCAATTGCAAATGCTGAGAAACCGTACGCAAGAAACGAATAACTTGCGATGCTTGCAGCAGCGGCTTCTTGAATCACAATGTCTATTCGTATGGCTGTAGATGGTGTTAAAATAACAAATTTCTACTATCGAATGATGCGGTATGTGAAAGAACGACATAATTCGGCTCAACGTAAATTTGCAATGCATTGAAAGACCTAAATGAAGCTCTATGCTTATGTTGATTTAATAGTTCTTTAGTTACTCGTACAATAGAGGAAGAAATATTGACTAGAATGAATTTAGAAATATAAGATATATGTTGCCGATATTGCAGCAACAACTGCAAGAAAAAACGCTCTTATAGACACACTCGTTGTACGATTCTCCGAGTATTACCTGCCACTCTTTTGGGAATAATTTCAGTACTACAACTTAATGTTGAACGTATAAATTTCCTAATATGCCGTACATTTAGTAGCCGTCTATTCGTAACGAAATGTGTCAGATTAAGGTAAACGATTTTATTGAACTGTTGGTGCATACACAAGTTAACTGCCATGACATGAACTCTGAGATAAGTAGCAGATCGAAATAAAGTTGTAATGTGGTTTTCGTCAGAATACAATCGTAACGTATCTTGTAGAATTCTTTCAAAAGTAATATTGGCTTTTATCAAATATATTAGAGAGGTCTAAAAATGTTAAAATGCCTCGTAAACGAGAAAAGACAATTTTTCTTTGCTTTGAAGTTTGAAGTGAAACGTCTATAAAAATAGAGTGAAACCATAGAAAGCCTTCAGTATAAATGTGACATGTTTTGTGGGTATCGATATATATTTTTGGTGGAAATAATTTAAGTTTAATTCCATTAAGCAAAGACTATTTGAAATGTTGCTGAGTATGAGAAAACAGTTCAGCAAATATTTCCTAACAGGCGTTATTTGCAGATTTCACATGTGATTCAACTTAAATGTTCAAAACAAATCTAGTGAAGATTTGAGTGCGTGTGGTGGGGAAATGAATGTACGAATTCAACATCTCATGTAGTCTGAATTTGCAATGACAGCTTTTTAACCATTTTCCTCCAAATATTTCCGTAAATCTCCACCAGACAATCCCACTACGATAATTCTCCAAATAGATTTGAATTAGTCACTCTACAAATGAAAAATTATAAAATTAATTATGTTATCACAAATTATTGATTAAAACTTCAGTTTACTCGAATACATGAGTGAGATGTCGAGATAATTACAACATATCTTTCATTTTAAAAATGTTTTCTTTTACAAATGTCTGCCGCTTGTGCACATTCACCGGGTTCAATAACATGAATATCTGGAAGTGTTTTAGCTGCAATTAGAAAATACTTATGTCATTCATCATTCCAGAATTTACTGTTGAAGTATTTCAAAAGCAATACGCTATAGAAATAGTTACTTCAAACTACAAGTCATATACTAAGGCATTTCTGCATTGAAGCTGCTTCAATCTTAGTTACACATGTATCAATGCAACAGTGTTTAAGGTTACATGTTTAAGGAGCAACAAAATGTCTGTATAGGATATTCTACAAATATTGTAGAGTGGGGCGATAATGGGAATGCAAAAGTTGTTATTGTATGGTTAGATATCTGATATCTGTTCCTTTACAGTATTTCGATAATACATATGAGCATGATTTCAGTTTCGTGCAGAAGTACACCAACATGTACATAAACTTTACATATAATCTCTTATACCATGGCATACCCACATGCATTTTCTATTCTGTGTCTTTTTAATATAAAAGTTTATGGAAACTTGCATAATGTATATTATGTTATAGTCCATAAAGAGAAATCGAATGATAAAATATATGTGGACTAAGAAACGAAGGCATACAAGTGCAAATGCTAAAATAACAACGAAATATGCACAACTGCGAAATAAATAAGTACATTTATTTAAACACTCAAAAATTACCACATATAGGCTCCACTTTGACAAAATAAAAAAATACAGGCTCACAAACGCCGAATCACACACACAAGAATGCATCAAATTTCTTAATGTCTTACCCTATTTTCTCTCTCACACACTGTCTCTTTCCCTCTCCCTCTCAATATATATATATATATATATATATATAGAGAGAGAGAGATGAATAGATAGATAGATACATACCTACGTTTAAATATACATGTATACACGTACACAAACACACACTTTTATGTATTACATATTTTTTCCTTTCTGCGTCTAGAAATTTTCTTTTAACATAAATTATTTAAAACATTTTTTCACACGTATTCTTACGAAGACATTCGTACAAATAACATGCAAATATCGATATCCATTTAATACATTCCATTCCCCCAACCGATTTACCCCCAAATTCCAATCGAACTACATATATTTTAAAGTACATATAAATATAATTCATGCAACAGTATTAACACCTAGCATTTAATGCATCGCTTTTCAACAGTGTAAATATTTAAAGAACAACTATTACTTGCAGGAACATTTTACATAGTAAAATTAATAATAAAAGCAAATTTATAAATTGATGATGTTAAAAGTAACACGGTTCTTCACAATTTTTGTTTGGTTTATGTTTTGTTTAAAAGGAAGCAGAATATATAAACGAAGAGAAAACTTACAAGAAACTATAACCTAAAGCACAATATTCGTATGAAATTAATTTAGTCATACAAACATAACATTATTATACCATATGAAATTATATGATTCATAAAACTTGAGGCTACATACCAAAAATTAACTGGGAATGAATAAAATAAGTATGAATAAAAAAAGATACTATAAAAAACTGAATATAGTCACAGAATACGATTTCTAATGATAGAATTTATCATTTTATATCATCCTTTCGCGAATTCCTACCAGTTTACTTTAAGGTTTCTGGAAATACGAAGAGAAAAATATTGTAAGTAAACACAAGTATAGATTCACAGGAACAGATGCAGACGCTCGACTAACATCACGAACACAGACATATGAACAAACAAACACAGAAACCCACACACATACATGTACTGCCGCCATGCTGGAGCATCGCCTTTAGTCGAACAAATCGAGCCCAGGAATTATTATTTCTGTCTCTTTCGCCAAACTACTGAAACACACCATCACCAGTGGTAAGTGAAGGTGGGGGACAAGGACAGACACACACACACACACAGACACACATATACGACAGGCTTCTTTCAATTTCTATCTATGAAATTCACTCACGATGCTTTTATCGGCCCGAGAGTATAATAAATGACACCACCCATGCAGTGGGACTGAACCCAGAGCCATGTGGTTGGTCTACATATATATATATATATATATATATATATATATATATATATATATATATATATAAGCCTAATTTCCAGATTTTTCCCTTCTATCAATGTTCACAGAACACATTAACACAACAAAGAATGAATAAAGAGGCAATTTTCATTAATAAATATCTTCTTCAACTAAATATGAACACATAACATAATATAGAATACCACTAATCTTCCATTTAATATCACTAACCCCCATACATCCCATACACCATTCTCGCTACAAATTCAGATCTACCCTAATTGCACCAAATCCAGAACTACTTACCTCCCTTACACATAATCTTTTTACTAAGGGTCTAATAGACTTCACACCGTTCAGAATTCGGTGCATACTCAAAGCAATGAGTAGTAATATTATGAAACCGGTATGCTTTTAAAGCTCTATAACAACTCACAAAAATGACCTTTATTACCTTACTCCTACCTCAGTTCATCTAATTGTATATATATATATCGTTACTTTTCATAAAAAGCCTTACCTTCTTTTTGATTTCCAATGTCCCTTTTCGCTTATTTTTCTGCTTACTTTACCCCTATATATATATATATATATATATATATATATATATATGCATTTGTATATTGTTTATGAATTTGTGTTCCAAGATTCCTGATGTGAAACCACGTGAGGAAACAAATATTGTTATATTTCCTGATGCAACAACTATATGACAATTTCACAGAACGCCTATTAAATATTTCCCTGTAGCTGTGAGTTGCTGGAAGGTGTTTGTCTATGAGAGACAGGAATCTTTTACCTGTGTTAGTTTATATATTAAGGGAAAAGAGAGGGGCGAATTGAATCTGTCTTTCCTTCTGTCTGAAGTACTCTTGCTTTGAATATATATAAGCATATGCAAATATACATCCATATATGTATATATATATATATATATATATATATATATATATATATATATATATATATATATATATATATATATATATATATATATACATAAAAAGTAGTGCAAGCAGGAAACATTCGGTAATTCTACGCAAATTAATGGAAAAAGATCTGACCGAATAATGATCAGGTCTCCAAGGCCAAACATAGAAAGACAACAAAGCTGCACGCACAAAAGAACAGACAATGCGCAAAAGCGAAATATACAGACATAAAATAAACACCCAATGAAATGATAATGTCGAAAGAAAATACTAGGGCAACTTACATCGATTGCGCAACCACTACAAATGTTAGTGAAAGCCTACTCATTAACACATACGCAAAGCTTCAAACTTAATTGAAAATAATATATCACAAAAGAACAAATTGAATCATAAAATTTGTGTGTGAAACAATCTAATGAGTATAAAGTTGTTATCAGTACAAAGTCGTGTATACTGATCGAACACAATTCAAACAGAAACTAAAAATAACCATCAAAACGATAAAAAAACTATGTCTGGAATTTGTGAATAATAATACAATTAGACCGTGTGCGTATACCTTCCAGTGAGTGGAAGCGAAATACATTTATACAAAAAAAAAATGGATTGTGCTCCGTGCCAAATGTGAGAGTAAAATTTCATCAAAACTTGACCCAGGTATAGACAATAAAGGCACGTGCAATAGTAAGCCAAATCTTACATCACATGAAGCATAGGTAACTAGTTAGCCATCCTGACATTGCGTAACAATCTATCTTTTTGCATAATGGGAGAAAATATGTCAGAGAATTTTAAATGTGAAATGAGCACTGCTGTAATATATATTACCGTCAATTAATGGAACTTGAGCAGACGAATAACAGCGCTAACAAATGCAAGCATGTGATTATATACTACGCAAGTACAAGAAAGAACATAGTACCGATGTTTATTTAGTGAAATATAAAAAGAAAATCGGGTGTGAAGAACAAAGAATCTATCTAAAATCTAGTATAATTTGGAAATCCAAATTTGATGAAATGTACTGAGTGGCGAAATATATAAATAACAATGTCGAATATATACTTGTAGAAAGAAATAATTTATAGATGTTCTTTCCAGTGGAATCGGAGATATAAAGTAAATAATAAGCTTTCCTATAAGATCATCTTACAGAAATTCTCTGGAAAGAAAATACATTGAAATTGAAGGGGAGAACAAGAAAGAACTAAATACAGGAGTGAATAGACAATTCGTACCTTAGATTACTGAATATTGCAAGCACAATGAAATTCGCATGTAATGGAAACTGTGCCAAGAATTAAATTTCTAATTAGGCCTAATAATTAAGTTTGGAAGGTTAGAATTAAAATATTACAGCTTACCAAGCAGACAAATGAAACCATCTCTCACTTATTAAGGTCTCCCCTCCATTCCTTCCACTCACAAAACACCAATATTTTTGCTTGTACACGTTCCCTTATCCTGCTACATGCTGCAGTTAAATTTGACGCAAAATTTACTTCGACATCGAGTAAAATAAAGGCCGCTTGGGATAATTTACGCCAATAAAATGGGTGTGATTTCAGTAAGTGGAACATCTTTCAACATGGATCAGCTCAGTTATGACTAATATAGCGCTGAAAATAAAAGAATGTGTGAATTGTTTTTTTTATCTTCTTTTTAATAAACAATTTATAAAACCCTGTTATCTATAAATTTTAACACGCCATTTTTCTCTATGGAAAACAATATTTTTCCAATGACGTAGGAATGGCGATGCATGAATATAAAGACCTATAAATGATCTCCGCAGTGACTTAAAGGAATAAAGAAAAATAAGCTGCCGGTGGAAAAGATCAAAAACGGAACGCCTTCGACAGCATAGATGCTTTTCAACAGAGAGAATATATAACATTAAAACTGCATATAAATTTGACATGTCAACAAGGAAATCACACTGCAATATAAAATAACGTTCAAAACAAAACACAATCTATCCTTGTAAGAGGAAACGAGATTTTGATTATAATCCTTAAAAGGTTGAATCCGTTGGGAAATATTCAACAATATACCTTGTATGCAATCTTGTGACATGCTAGAAATAGTAGAAAAATCCCCCTTAAGTCATATCCCACCATCTTAAAAGCAGCAAGACCTCGTTCATCATATGTTACATTGAAGTTACATGAAGACTGCCACCGGCCTTCTTAGAAGAGTGAATATTAAAACTGATATACAATATGTGTGAATTTTAGGGAAGATGGTTATGTGTGGAATGTTATTTATAATAGAGATGCTGGGTTTAGTGATGAATTATTGCTATAAACATCAGCATCTATACTATGAAGTAACCACAAAGCATATTTCTTACCAAAGAAAGATTTAAAACAAATATCATGACGCATTTGAAATGCGGAATACTGAAAGCACAACGAATTCTGAAACACCTGCGACATGAAATTCATTATTAGGATTGGATGAATTAGCGAAAACTATTCAGTTATACGCAAGAAAGAAAAACAAATATTACTGTTTGTAGAAACATTGTACTTGATTTATTCATGGAGATAGCAAGTAATCGGATCTTTGTACTTTGTACAAAGTTGAATATTCAAATGAGAATAGCTCCGGCTTATAAACCATGTAAAACACGCAAAAAATATGTTTCAGTTTTATGAGAGCTCTTCAATGAAGCAATTTTTACGAGTGGAGAAGAAAAAAATATATCACATTAGATTTGAATATAGAAGTGAGAAAATCAGCAAACAAGAAGCTGAATATAACTAAGTATTTAAAAAAGGAGGAATGTGATAAAGAGAGGATGAGAAAATATTAAAATATTATCAAAAAATATTTGATCTAATTTTTGTGACTGAACACATTACCAAAAATAGATATTAGTTATTACAGTTGTCATAAAATACAGTAGCTCATTCAAAAGTTTAAAATGGGAAAATTTTCACTAGACTGAAGTTACAGGAGTCGATTACAATAAGTCACTATCATATAATGAAGTCAATATAATCAATTGGTGGTACACCTGCACTCGCACTAAAGAAACTGTCTTCTAGGACACGTGTATAGAACTATCATCCAATTCTCGTTATCACCTACCATATAATCTCCATCAAAATTAAGAAAAAAACATGTTGTAGTAGTAGGTTGGTAGAGATGGTAGTTGTGGTAGTGATGGTAGCATTCGTATTAATATTAGTAGCAGCAGGAGTGGTATTGGTGGTTGTGATGACAGAGGCGATATATGTTACTTTTATACCGTTTTTTTTATATCTCATAGAAGGTATCTCATTCATATTTTGTTATTTAATTAACGATACTAATTCACCTACTAAATGAAGCCAGCTCGTGAAAACCGAACGTTAAAAAAAAGAATAAGACAAAACAATAACAACAAATAATGATGTACAGAAATTCATATATTTCAATGAAGCAAACAAGATAATGAATTATAAAGCAAATAACAAGACGCATTCATGCACACACTGTACATACCCTTCTGTCCGTCTATCTCTCTCACACACACACTGTGTTTCTGTCTGTCTGTCTGTCTGTCTGTCTCTCTCTGTCTCTGTCTCTCTCTCTCTTTCTCTCTCTCTCTCTCTCTCTCTCTCTCTCTCTCTCTCTCTCTCTCTCTCCTCTCTCTCTTATTTATTACTTGTTTCATTCATTAGGATGGAGCCATATTCGGGCACCGCTTTGAAGAATGTTTCATCCGAATGGATCGATCCTAGTATTCATTTCTGTAAAACGCCGAAGTGCTGAATACGTTGCCATAAATACGGTGTTAAAACGGGGGTAGCTGATAAAGGAAAATGTTCTCTATGTGGCTTGTGTGTTTTCTGTACTCTGGTTATTATTATTTTCTTGTCTACGTTTTGTTTGCAATGTCCTGTACCCAGATATGCACCTATATATACAGGTAGACGTAGGTATGCACATACCTGTACGTATATATGCATATGCTCATTTATTATTGTTTTATATACATATATATATATATGTGTGTGTGTGTGTGTGTGTGTATTTGTATACGTAGATGTGTATATATTTATATATATATATATGTATATTTATTTTATATATACATATGTTTATGTATGTTTCTATCTATCTATCTATCTATCTATCTATCTACCTATCTATCTATATGTCTATCTATCTATCTATCTATTTATCTATCTATCTATCTATCTATCTATCTATCTATCTATCTATCAATCTATCTATCTATATGTCTATCTATCTATCTATCTATTTATCTATCTATCTATCTATCTATCTATCTATCTATCTACCTATCTGTCTATCTATCTATCTATCTATCTATATATCTATCTATCTATCTATCTATCTATCTATCTATCTATCTATCTATCAATATACATATATATATATTATGTATAAATATGTATGTGTGTGTGTGTGTGTATGTGTGCGTATGTGTGTATGTAGATAAATTATAGAAATGAAATACGCACGCACTGGTGGGAATCGGTGTGCTTTGTTTATGTACTTGGACGGATTAGGCGATTGGATTGGATTGTTGATTCTAATGGAACAAATAACAATACGCACAAATACTCCAGAGCGACAGTTTATTAAAACAATCATATTATAGATTCTAAAACGTATCCAGCTGTGTGGTTTGTATATGCTAGATTGATGTTGATTCTCTTCCAGATAATATTACAGTAATTTCATAATCAGAGTTGAGAGAAAATCGTTATTCTGCATTACTAAATGAGACTTGCTTTACCTTAAAAATACTGGTAAATTACGAATTAGTATGATATAATGAAATGAGCAAGCATGTGCATAAATATCTGTCCTCAAATATATGTACAAACATATATGTGTGTCTAAGTGTTCCGAAGTTTAGGCGATCCATTTGCTGTCAACACTTTCTAAATGGAGGGCTGGGCATGCCGTGGTTGATGATGCGCAGACATGCGATGAGACTGCGACATCTCCGGCGCTTCATAGGCGACCGTGACAGGTGTGGTCGCCGTTTGTGAGGCGCGCTTACCTGCAGCTCATCTCTTTGGCCGAACTGCAGTCGTGGATCAAACAGAGACCAAGGCTAGGCAAATGGCACCACGAGTGCCGCCTTGCTCTCAAGCAACTCTGTCGTCCGCGACCAAACTTCTGCGACTTCAATTCCACGAAGGCGTTCTATGGAGGATTAGTGGAGGGGGGGAGTGCGACGACGTTCTCGGTGAGAATCTGGGCGTCGACGAGGAACACCTGACATCCCTGTACAGGACAAATTTCGGGCCGGGACCTATGGACAATCACCAGAGATCCCTGGCCTGGCAGTGGTATTGGGAAGCATTGCCCGTTCGGGATAAGCTCGACAGGCACGGTCCGAAATACTCCGGACCGACTTGCCCGAGTTGCAGTCAGAGCGACGAAACCGTTCTGCACGCACTCGTGCAGTGTCCAACCATTTCGGGCACAATGAAGGGGGATAAAAAGGTAATTGAGGAGGAAAAGAGAGTGGGAAAAAGAAAGGATAAGCGAGTTTGTATGGAAAGGTAAAAAAATTAACATGTATAGGTGAATACAAATGTGAAGGAAATGGGATGGATCTATCTGTTTCTTTGTAAATTAATTCTAAGGATTAGAGGTAATATTCAAACAGATACAATGACCATATTTCCGTTAAAGACACCTATATCTTCATTTCTCCCCTTCCCCACTACCTCGACTTCTCTTTCTTTCTTTCTTTCTTTCTTTCTCTTAGTGTATCTCCCTTATTTCGCACCCTTTGTGTACATATAAATCCTCCAAACTTAGTTGCCGATAATCATAGTTGTAGCCATATATATTAAAATATTGCCATCAATTGAATCAATTGCTTCATATTCTGAAATGACGTAACAGAGAAAGGTGTTATGCAAAGCATGCATTGCCTGTTATGTTTGACACTGACCTGGAGCCTACGTATTAAATGATTTCAAGATATCATCACACACGCATACACATGCATACAAACACACACATACACACACACACACACACACACACACACACACACACATATATCTGATGAAGCCACTTTTTGTAACGGAATCTCGAAACTTTGGGGATAAATGACAAGTAGATATTTTATAACTAGTAATTAGTTATCTTATATCTCTTATCAGCGAGGTCAATCTAAGCATTCATCTCGTCTTTTACAAATATTAGCCTCTGAGTATGCATAAAATCTATGTGAATATGACATTTTTTTCTATATAGCAAAAATAAAGCCGAAAAATAATTAACTACTATTGAATTCCTTACTAAGAAGAAAGTTAATTTATATACTTTAGTCTAAGTTAATTCAGATCAGATGTTTAATCCTCGGCTCTTTATCAATATCTATCAAGTGTATTCATTATCCATTGCAGTTCCATTATTGAAAATAGACATTAAACTTGTTGCTTGTACGTTAATTTGCTTTTAACCTCTTATTACATGAATTGTAATATCCATAGCTGAATGCTTAGTGTTCCTTGTGATTCATAAATGTCTACGCACATCACCAAGTGCAATGAGAAATAGGTCGTTTCCGTAAACGAAAGACTTACAGTAAGTTGATTAATATCTACTTAAACAGATATAATTCTGAATCATTCCTTCGATCATCGTAACATAAAAGGACAGAGTATACTATTGAGACCATTTTACTTTATAGAAATAGTCTCCTTAACTGATTAATAATATATTTACGAGACTTTTTCAAGGATTAAATTTTGACTTAAATACACATTTTATAATTCATTAAATGACGCAAATGAGTGAATAACTTTAAAGACAACCTAAAAATATTGGGATAATTGCTGTTCTTTGGAACCACACTGGGTCTAATGTAAATATAATTCTAAACTTGAATTAGGTCAATGTATACATACATGGTATACAATGCGCGTTGAGTGTAGATGGTTGCTAGAGAATTAAATAATTATTTGTTACATTTCAGTGCTATATGTTCCGAAATCGTACGTAAACATCTGTACGTAGGTCATTATTTTTTGAAACCTCATTTGTTTCTTTTCGTCGAGTTCATAATCATCATCTAATAATGAATAGTCCAGCCTGAATTTTACAGGGTGATTCACGTGACCTTTTAGCGATTTATTTATCGAAATTACTATAAAGGTACCCTTGGTATAGTTTATGAATATATTTCAATATATATAAACATATATGCATATACATATGCATTCATACGGCCATCCATCCATCCATCCATCCATCCATCCATCAATCCATCCGCCCATCCATACATGCACACATCCATGTATATATATATATATATATATACACACATATATTATATATATATACACACACATATTTTCTTTTTAATTCAGAAGCGTCGAATATGTATCGTATTATATAGACAACAAGGTAATATTTCGAACACAGTATATATATACACACGCACACACACATATATTTGTAAATACACGCATTATAGGATTTAGAAAATTATATAATGCATGTATTGTTTTGTAATAAAAGATTAACTAATATTAATTATCCTTCGTGTATCTGAAAATGGCATGACACAGTAATCTTATCCACATACCAGGCAATACATAGTTCATCTGCTCTAGTATGTATCGGTCGCTTAGTAATATGAATCGTAGTCCAGCAGACCAGCTAGTTTGGAAAACTTGAGCCGTGGCAAATAACACCGCAATTGGACATTAGTGTAATGGATGCTATCAGAGTGGGATGAAGTTTCGGTAAGGACGATAGTGAATGAAAACGAGGAAACGTATATTAAGAAGTCCAACGCATGTTAAATTATTTATTAGCTTTGCAGCATCTTGTTTATCATTTCCACGTGAGTAACCTTTGGAATTTTGAGAATGAAATGTGCTCAATTAAGCAGTGTTTAAAAATCTGATTGAGCTGGTATATATCCTTAATCGGATAGCATCTTGTGTCTTTTTCACCAAAACAGCTATATGATATCAAGTTCTATTGTTATTCTTTCAAACGATGATCAGAATAATGATAACATGAGATTTCATCTCTAAATTTCACAAATTTGTTGAGGTAATACGATACAAATATTCACGTTAGGTTTACGTTTATATATAACAGGAGCGAGTATTGCTATTAGATATCAGAATGCATTTGTATATCAATCAGAACACCAATTCAAGTAGTACCGTCTTACAAAACAGTAGTACTGATAATAAAAGTATGTAAAATATCTTCAAATTACTAAATTTAACAGTTTTATTATAATAAATTCTATTTTGTACTTCTAATTATTACGTCTCCATTCAAGGGATATTGGTTAAACAAGATATGTTTGATTAGATATATATGAATCAGTTTAATCAATTGTTAAACACATTATGCAACAAAAGCCACAACAATGATGGCATGTCTTCAGAAAATGGGAATTGAAGTTTGCGTCTTTTGGTTGAGCATCTTAGGTAAGTTATTTTAGCGGAAGAATTCATCATTAAGTTAAAAGTACAATAGAAATTAGACGCAATATTTTAAAGTGTCAATACTAATACAATGGGGAAATGCATATTGCTAAGCCTACTCCATCGTCGTGTCTCTAGCCACAAGCGATTACCAGTTCTTGTTCGATGTGGTAACTTTCATTATTATGTAAATTATATTCTCAAGAGCATGGTAGGCTTAAGTACAAAGAGGAAATAAAATAAATTGAGCTTATCCCCTTATGACCCAGGAAACAATGAATTTGCTGGGCAATGCATCAAGGCATCATCAAGTCAGATGCTTCAGTTCAATATATTAATAACTAATGCCATAATAATCACTGGAATTTCGGCATTTGGTCCAGCCTAATTGTCAATTGCTAATTGCATATTTAGGCGAGATGTGATTTGGGGACACAATGGCACTTATTACCTATATTTAATTGGGTAATGGGTTCGCACAAACTGATTGATGTAGTTCGTTTTGCTCTTTAGGTTGTGAGTAATAATTCTGCTACGGTAATATTTTCATTTCAGTAAGGCGGCGAGCTGGCAGAAACGTTAGCACGCCGGGCGAAATGCTTAGCGGTATCTCGTCTGTCTTTACGTTCTGAGTTCAAATTCTGCAGAGGTCGACATTGCTTTTCATCCTTTCGGGGTCCATAAATTAAGTACTAGTTGCGTACTGGAGTCGATCTAATCGACTGGCCGCCTCCCCAAAAATTTCGGGACTTGTACCTAGAGTAGAAAAAAATATTTCAATTTCAGTCTTTCTGATTCGATGAAAGAAAATAACAGTAACGTTTTCGAATAGATTTAATTAGCTAACACACTCATCACAAAAGAGTAGGTCATGTACTTAATATAGAAATAATTATTAGAATCAGAATATTAGAATAAGAATCAGCTAGCAATTGATATAGATTCCATTATTTTTTGCGAGGTAATATTTTAGATAATTCCTAGATTGTATAGGAAAAAAGAATTGCTAATGATTTCTTTTAATAAATAAATATATGGTTAATGTGTTTCTATGGCATTTATCAGAGTTTATCACGCCCATGGGGTATGATGATTGTTTCGTTTGTTAATCATTGGAAATCTTCTATATGCGAAATGTATTATGAACATTAAAGACCAATTAAATCGACATCTTGAATATGTTACACACTAATAATTAATGTGGTGCCTACAGTAAAGATTTCAATTAAATCCGCAAGTCCCCATTTGAAGTTGCACATGATTTAAATTAGCTATCAGCAGTAAAGTTACAGCGATGTTGAAGAATATCTGGTATTTGTTCATGAACCGTATAGGTAAAAAAGAACGTAACGTCTTCATGGTGTATACAGAATTAACACCTAGGTAGGCATATTTTCTACATTACTATGTTAGAAACCTTAAAATCAATATGTAAAAAAAGCATATATTATAAATCGAAAACTTTACAACTCATATATATATATATATATATATATGTACAAACAACACAGGTGGGTTGTAGGGTCACTGCAGCTGTTTCAGGCGCATATTTTTTTATGGATGAATATTTCCATGAAAAGAAAAACGTGGTATATGATATCTCCGAAGCAAATTTTTAATCACTTGAAGAAAACGCTCTTAACATTCCGAGATCCAGTCCCACTTTAACCAGCTTCAGTTATCTTTTTTATGTGATCATTACTATAGAGCATCCTACAAGTAGTAGATACGCCGCAATCGACAACCCCACCCCGACAATGCTGGTTCTGGTCCGTAATTTGAAACTATTTTTATCGTTATCTTTTTCTAATATTATCAGTATCACTTACAAGCAGGTGACCGGTTTTCAGTGCTCCTGATGTATAGTTACTTGCGATTTGGATAGATGTTTTCAGTTTTTGTCTTGTATTTATCAAAAACCTCTAAGTCGGGAATTTGTATTTAATTACTTGTTTTCTTCCACACTTGTGGGAAGAAAAGTCGTGTTTTGCTTTATTGACTTTATATTGAAAATTTTCACCCGGAATACATTTAAAAGGTGATTGAAACATAGCTTCTTCAGAGGTGGTATTTAGAGAAGGCTTCTACTATCATTGTGATAGCCGACGGGAATAAATACAAAACAATTTTTTAAATAATTACAAAAAATTCAATTAAAATTTCAGAGGAGATAGAAAGCAAAAGGAAAGTAATATTTGAGAAATATCGAGTGTGAAATCGATTACACTATCAACAAAAATGTGAACATTAATTCTATTGCATTAGCGATGTAATAACATATATGTCGGCAGCTTGATATTGTTGGCAGCAAGAAAAACTCAACAACTGCAACAGTGAGACACAAGTAAAACAAAAGCTGCGACATGTTTATCTACATTTTCGGTTAAATGTGCTTGGGGTGTATATATATATATATATTATTTACATTTGTTACATTTGACGTAACGGATATTTGTCCTCATCTTGTTTGTTGTTAACACAACGTTTCGGCTGATATACCCTCCTGCCTTCATCATGTGTAATATATATATTAATTGTTCAGGTCACTGCTTTGAATCGAACTCGGAATCTTGGGGCTAGTAGCCCGCGAACCCAGGATGGAAACTTCCCTAAGACACCTGATGAAGGCCGGAGGGTATTTCAACCGAAACGTTGCGTTAAGAATAAACAAGATGAGGACGAACACCCGTTAAATGTAAATAATGTAAATAATGTACATAATTCCTTATTTCTTAAATATAGAACTGTAATATATACATACATATATATATATATATATATATATATATATATATATATATATATATATATATACATACACACACACACACACACATATATATATATGCTTGGGTGTATGTGTCTGTGTCTCTGTGTGTGTTCATAACATGAAAATACTTAGAGATGTACACATACAAGAATTTAGATATATGTGCACACAAAGAGAGAGGAACAGAGAGAGAGAGAGGGAGGGAGGAAAGGACAGGGACACAGACAGACAGACAGAATTTTAGGTCTTTGACCTTTGGCCCACCCTCCATTTTTATGTGATGTGCTTGACTAAACCACAAGTTTTTGCAGTCCACAAGAAGTATTGCAACAGTATAAATGCGTCCTTCCAGAGAATAAAGATATTATTAATCATTATTATTACTATTATTATTATTACTATTCTTTTTCTCCTTCTCCTTCTTCTTCTTCTTATTATTACTACTACTATTATTATTATTATCATCATCATCATCATCATTATTATTATTATTATTATTATTATTATTATTATTATTATTATTATTATTATTATTATCATTATTATTATTATACATCCTCTTTTGCCCGTATATTCTTATTTTTTTCATTACATTTGATATTTTCCGTACCACGCTCTTTCCTAAACTTCGGAATGTTAAAAATTGACTGCGATGGATGGTGTTGTTGATGTTAAATTGAACTGGCAGTCGCACAGCAAACTGGAGACTAGAGTGACAGTTGCTAGGGAAATGTTCTTCTGAAATGCTGTAAATGTCACAACGACCTGGTCTGCTTTCTAATTTAAGTTTTATATTAATACAAACTTATCTTTCGACTTAAAAGATGTTTGCTGACCCATAGCTTAATAGGATGTCGCACAAGATTCATGGCATCTATTCATTTGATGTAACGATATATTAAAACCTGCCGATAACAGTTTCATTTAAATTATTACTTATTTCGTAGTAAGAATCACCGGGAAAGAGTTCTGTCGCTTAGATTTATCGTTATTTTCGAGTATCAGAAGAGAAACCCTATAAATTAGAGAGTTCCATTGGGAGTTGTCCTCTTAGATCTGGTTTGTAACTAATTTACTTCTCGGCTTTGTTAGATTTCCTTGTTCGGTAAAATTTCGTTTATGTGATGCTCTTACTTAATTCCAGATCTTGAGAAAAATTCTGATCGTGTATTCGTCCAATGACTAAATGGCGTGTCCGATGAGAAATAAGTTGTGCTCTGATTCCTCCATGTTATCAATCAATGTCGCCTGCTGCTTAAGAAATTCTATATTGAAGTAAACAGAAGGGAAGGAGGCAATGCGTGTTGTAAATGAGGGGAAGAAGAGAAAGAGAAAGAGAGAGAGAGAGAGAGTGTGTGGTATAGAGATTAATGGAGGGAGGTAATCATGAAATATAATGGCATAGGAAAATAGAGAGAAAGAAAGAAAGACAAAAAGAAAGAAAGAATGAAGGAAAGGAAAGGAAGCATAAGAAGAAAACTGAGGTAAAAGTTCGGTAGAAAAAAATGTATAAATGGCAGAGCAGAAGGAAGAGAAAGAGCATGTCACAGACATAATTGGGCAATGTGAGAGAGAAATGCAAAGATGAAATGAAGGATTGCATGAGAGATTTTGATGTAAGAGAAAGAGAGTAAGAAATAAAAGGCGAGCAAGAACGACAGACAGGGAAGAAGAACGGAGGAGTGTTTATATGAGAGAGTGAAAGGAAACAGTAAAATCGAACAAATGAGTGTGACAGTGAAAGAGAAATAGTGTGATTTTCATATACATACATGTACAGGCATACGCACACAAACACACATCTATATACATGCATGCATACACACACAAACGCACACCTGCATACATGCATACATACACACAAATACATATATACATGCATGTATACAGACATAGATACATACATGTATGCATACATGCATACATACATCTACAAACATGAAAATAGAGAAAGTTATATAAAGAGACTAAGAATAGAGTATAAAGAGATCATAAAAAAGAGAGAGAGAGAGGTGGGAAACAGAGAGAGAGAGAGAAAGATGGAAAGAAACAGAGAAATATATAGCAAGGTTAAGATAAAGGGGGAAAAAGAAATGGCTGGGAGAGAATGAGAAAAAGAAACGGAAAAAGATCAATAATTTGATGAGAGAACATTCTGTCACTAATGTTTAGATATTGGTGGTTGAAAAATCACACGCTAAAGAAACCATTTGCTGGCAATGGATTCGTACATAATAGTTCGACGTTAGGGCAAAAAGCATCTACTGGATTCCACGAATAATATTCTGAGTTCTAATCCCGTTGAAGCAAACTTTTGTTTACATTTTTTATTAAATGAAAACATACTATTCCACTGAAATATCTTATGTATTTCAACGACAGTGCTAAGTCAGTGCTAAAAAGCAATGGGCTAGTATAGGGCAAAATAGTCACGTCTGTATAAAATTTCTCGCTCAACCTGTAGCGCAGATAACCCGTGTCTTGATGCAACTGCACCAATACGCTTCTCTTATGTCCATACTGTTTCTATAACATTTTACATCTCCTTCAGAAACATCTTGCTCACGTATCCTATCATATACTCATATAATACACATATCCTTGTAAACGCTAACTAAAGATAATAACGTAAAAGAAAGTGGTGGTACTGAAATAACAAGATTTGTGTAATACGTTTGTCTCGAAGTAAATTAAAGAAGTCGCTGTGTGGTTAGAAGCTTCCTTCCCAACCACATGGCTCCGGGTTCAGTCCCACTACGTGGCACCTTGGGCAAGTGTCATTTTCTGTAGCCTCGGGCCGACCAAAGCCTTGTGTGTCTTTATTTGTCCCCCATCATCGCTTCACAACCGATGTTGTTTTTTTTACGTCACTGTAACTTAGTGGTTCGGAAAAAGAGGACGGTTGAATAAGTACGAGGCTTCCAGAAATGGCATTTAAATGTGTTCGGCCCAGAAGAGTTGAAAAGGCTAATATATATATATATATATATATATATATATATATATATATATATATATATATATATATATATATATATATATATATATATATATATATATAACTACAAAAGTATCTGCAATTGCCATAGCAAGGCCTAGGCACTGTTGTTAGAAGAATACCACCACGTGCAGCCTCGGAATATCGAATGGGAGCACAACCATGTCGGTTTGAAAGGCTGACTAGAAATAGCAATAACACATCTCTCCTCATAACCAGTTGCGTCAAATCGTGTGTTGAACATGATGAGAAGATCGAAAGTGAAAGCCGGCGTGAATGGTAGGACGTGAACCTTTTGACTTTCCATGTTCCTTGTGCTGGTAAAGTAAAGAAAAACTAGAGAAAATGAGAACGCATGATAGTGTAAACCAAATGTAAGGAAAGAACGTAGCAGAATTCTATCCAAGCGTCGTATTACACTATAATTCAGTTATTCGCGCAACAAATGATGGACTGCTGTATAATACACGATAAACACCAATATTTGCGAGAAATATAATGCATGTTTAATAATTAATTCCTTGAGCTCCAATTATGTGGAGGCAGCTAAAAAAAAGATAATTAAAATTTAAGTACCATATCATTAAAAGAAGAAAAAAAATGTATGCAATCGCAAAGATGTTCTCATTTTCATGACTCCACGAAGCCAATATTCCTAAGGGTTATTTCTAGAAAACGAAATTGCGTCAACCACGTGACTAATAGACAATTGGGGCTGCAAGATGAATAGATTTCTAATGAATTTTTATCAGAACCAGGTGGAAGCCGGAAAAGAAGTGTAAATTACAGGAAAAACAAGAAGTAACCGAATGTTGCAGAATTGTGCAAATGAGCCCGTTAAATGCAATAAAGTGAAAACGGTGATCAGTGCTTCAAATTCTTTCTCTTTCGCTATAAACACCGGTCGATCTTAGAGCAAAAGAAATGGATTTAGCGATGAAAGAAAGAACCGCATACTAGTTTGTGCGAAGGAAGTAGTGCTAAGGTGCAAAACATATCCAGCACGAAAATGAAACAGAAATTGAAGCAGAAATTGAAACAGAAATCCCTTCAGAACATCGGATGCTTTTCAGATCATTCGTTACAGAAATGATTTACCCCCAAACTTACACACTTTCCAGTGTGTTCAATGAAAAGCAAATGGAGACCTTTGGCGATATATCCATGTATCATTCAAAGGCTTATCATCTGTGTGGAGACGGTCATTATTCAATAGTTCTTATATGCATTTTAAATCATTTTTTTTGTTTTATTTATTGAATACTACGTAGATTTTATTCCTAATTACTTGTCCGTATGTTTTGGAACATTTTCTAAATTGTTTATTATCCATTTTGTCCCTGAATGTTCTCTTCGTTGCTAATAACATTGTTTTCATATCCCCTTTATATTCATACTACACATTTACTATTTTTCTTCATGTTTCATGTAATAAACACTAGGGAATGACAACAGGAAGACAAAAAGATGGTATAGGAACAACCCAGGAAAGGTCTCAGAAAATGAGAAAACAGCCATACTCTGGGATATTTTAATACACACAGATAGATAAATCAAATGACAATGATAATTCTCTCTACTGTAGGCACTGGCCCGAAATTTTCTTGGTTGAAGGTAAGTCGATAACATCGACTTTAATACTTTGCTAGTACTTATTTCATCGACCCCGAACATGAGGAAAGTTAACGTTGAGCTGGGCAGGATTTGAACTCAGTAAGAGCAAAACAGTAATAATAATAATAATTATTATTATCCTCACTGCTATAACTATTTTGAACTTCGGTAAAAATTTGGAAAATTTTTATTATTATTATTATATCAGTTTTTGCTTTCTTGCTTTTGTTGCTATTGTTGTTGATATT
Organism: Octopus bimaculoides; assembly: GCF_046866305.1. Classification (NCBI taxonomy): domain Eukaryota; kingdom Metazoa; phylum Mollusca; class Cephalopoda; order Octopoda; family Octopodidae; genus Octopus; species Octopus bimaculoides. Next base: position 53,934,510 of record NC_142939.1, on the reverse strand, counting down.
GTTGCTGTTACTCTTGTGCTCCTAGTTGTTGTTTGAATAATACGGATGTCTCTAGAGATGGAATGCTCTCAGAAAATCGGATTATCATGAAGTTTTATAGGAAGGAAATATTTTTTTAGAATGTTTTGTAAACTGAAGCCATTGATATGTTTGGCCATCTCTTCCAATACCTGCGGTAAAAAAAAATATCTTATTAATGAAATAAAATGTTTTTAGTTACAATCTGTTCCACTTGGTTTCTTGTATTTACGGGTCAAAAATAAATATTAACAAGAAGGGAATTTGTAGAGGATGTAAACCACAGAATAAAATGTTGAAATTGTAAGGGAAAAAGTGAAATCAAGAAGAGAAAACATTGCCAAGGAATCAAATCTATACTTGGAAAGAAAGACAGTTACAATCACCAGAATTAAGAAGTGTAACAACAATGAGATTCACAACAACTTTCACCTGTATGACGTGAATAAAAAATCCTGAGAGCAATCCTTTTGCTAGCAATACCTTGAATACTTCGTTCAATAAGTCCATGCAATCTTGTGACTTTTAATAGAATGATCGATAAAATGTCATCGCAAGACACACAAATTACACGAGCAGCATTTCATCACATTGGTTTGATAGTTCCGGGTCAATAAGCTCTGATCTCGGGCAGCAAAGATAAGACCTTCATTCTCTACCTTTAGTCCCCTCAGCTCCGTAGCCATCTATGGGTTTGCTTCTTGCTTACATCAGCTTGTTTACTACGGGCTACGAATTTGCCATGCATAGTCTTTTGCTTCCACATAGCCAGTTCATACGCATTTTGCTATTGGTTTCACCTTCTTTGCAACAACAGTTGCTGCACTTTCATCATGCTGTTCAACGTGGGTATTATGCAGAAACTCAGGTCAAATTTTTTTGCTCTCCATAACAGAATGAAGCTGATTATGTATTTCATAGTTTTCAACGAGCTTTAGCATCCAGTTGTTAGAATCTTCAAGATATTTTGCGAGTCCATTCGTGGTGGCTTTGTAGGAGATCTCAAACTGGATTAAGCCTCGACCACCTTGAACTCTAGGTAGGTAGAGACGATCTGCTTCTGCCGTTGGATGGTGCATCTTATTGCAAGTCAACAGCTTACGGATTTTCCTGTCAATCTTCTTTATTTCGCTCATATGGATGGTAAGCTAGCGATAATCCTCACAATTTCCAGTTCCTTTTCAGATCGTTCCGAGCGCTCCTATGAACACTGGCCTTGTAAACCCGCTAAGATGCAGTACGTTTTCGATTTTAATGAAAAAAATCTTAATACATTTGAACCTGTCATTCTTTTGCAGAGCTATTATGGTCCAAAAGTATTGCCGTTCTCTAACCCAGTTTTGACATGTCCATTAGATTAACCATGCTTCTCATTATGTCCCAGTCGACACAGAAGTTAAATGTTTCCCTGAAGATGACACTCCAGCGCCGTCTAACCGCGGCGGCAAAACACGGAAGGCAGCAGTCTACTGGTTTTAAGCCTGCATAAAACTGCCGTAAGAGTAAGGCGCCAGGAGCTACTTTCGACGGAGGGAAAGGCCATTGTGCGTCACTGGACAGTTGCCGCCCACCTCAAGCTGGGCAACACCAAGCCAGTTAGGCTTGTCCTGTCACAGCCCACCTGCTCCACAGGGTACGTGAAGCTTAGGGAAACTAACTTAACAAATCGTGAGCTGTAAAGAAAAATAAACAAACAAGCAAGCAGACAACGAAAAAAATCCAGCATTCAGACTCGGATGTTGGAACAGAAGGACCATTGACAATTGGTCTGTCGGAGGACCTTCAAATAAATCAGTGAGGCACGCAAGACAACAGTGATCAACACAAAGATGTCTGTAAAACAGAAATAAAGTCACTTGATCTGGACGTCCCGAGGTGGGAGGAGGTTGGAGGAAAATGTTGCCTCGGTAATATGTAGTTAAAGGTAAAGCCGACTCATAAGGGCCGGTTTCCTGGTTTCCATGGTGTATACATTCCCCACGTGGACGAAACACCGTTCCGTCGGAAGATTACTCATTTTTGCTAGTTGAGTCGATTGAAGCAGTACGAAATTAAGTGTTTTGCCCGGTCCAGAAATCGAAACCACAATCTTAGACTCATGAGTCCAACATTTTAACCATTAAGCCACGACTCTCCACATAGGTAAAGTTTCCTTCTGGAGTCTTCCGGCTCATAAGGGCCAGTTTTCTGGTTTCCATAGAGTATAGTTTTGCCACCCAGATGGGGAAACCAGTCCGTCACAGGACTATTAATTTTTGCAAGCTGAGTGGACTGGGGTAACTTGAATGGAGGGTTTTGCCCAAGAAAAGAAAACGTCGCTCGGTCTAGGAATCGAAATCACAATCTGATCATCATGAGTCCGGTTCCCTAGCCACTTAGCGACGCCCATCCACTATA
>NC_142939.1:53902095-53927095 GCF_046866305.1 Octopus bimaculoides | reverse complement strand
TTAGGCGCAAAGGCCCATCTTTAGACGAAAAGAACAGTCTAAAAAAATGTCCAGTTGTGTAGGATCCGTTAATCTATTCAAATTCCCAACGTTTTTGTAGCAGCAGCAGTCGCTCGCCAAACGTAGGTCTGACGACACATGCGTTGGTGTAAACGAACAACAAACTCCCGAGCAGAATACAAACTCAAATGACCTTCCTACCGCGACTGACCCTGCTTTTGTGAACACTAATTTTGCACAGAATTTTTCCATCTACTACCCTTACCCCATATTCCATCCATCCCCTGCCAACAAAATTTTCGATACCAAACTCTCTACGTTCAAATAGTCCATTTTACCATTCCTGGACAAACACGCCAATTCCTTCCCACCCGACATTTCCAAGTGGTTCAAGCGAACTACAGCACTCTTATAAGTATACACATGCACACACACACACACACACACACACACACACACACACACACACACACACACACACACATACACACGTGCTGGCCATTATTATGATTGACCGTTGACTGAACACTATTCAATTTTTTTTCTCCGTGTTTTTCTCCTTGTCTCCGTATTCTTTCTGTTGAAGAGCGTAGCTCGAAACGTCAAAGACTTTCCGTATTCCCGAGCGTCATACTAATATATACTTTTGTTATTTACACCACCTGTCCTCGTCTGTTGTTATTTTTTGTATATTCTCCCATATATATATATATATATATATATATATATATATATATATATATATATATATATATATATATATATATATAAATATATATACATACATACATATACATACATACATATACATACATACATATACACATAAACATGCGCTCACACACACAGATATACAGATGTATGTATGTTTGTATGCATTTATGTATGTATATGTATTGATAGTTTTTAATCAATAATATTCTTTGTCACGAACATTAACAATGAAATGCGAGAATAGCGTTGCCGTTCGTTCAATATTACAATGTTAATTTTTACAATCTTTTTTCTGCAGTATTTAGATAGAGATGTAATCCTTATTACACACATTTCACTTAAATTTCACTCTATGGTCTATATCTGTGAAAATTCTAACATGAAAACTGGAAACAACATTTTTAATTAGAAAATACCGAACTAAATAAAAAACGAAAAAATAAAACGTCATAGTTTTCTATTCTTCATGTCTTTGAATTAAAAATAGAGCAATTTTAGATAAATGATGAATAGCAAATATTATTTTTCAATCCATGTTTTTCGAGGATATTTTTTAATAATTATTTATTCCCAAGAATATTTCCATATGATTTTTTTTATAATTCTTCTTGTAGATATATATTTACATACAAATGTAATAAATTTTGAAAATATTTTTGTTTGCGTTTTCTCTTTCGGCATATCTATGTTTTTTTTCCTCTTAAACCAAGCTATTTTAAATTGTTGTAGATATAAGTGCAATATTGAACTATAATATTTTTTATTGTCACACTTGTGAAATTAATCAAAAAGGTCAAAAGGTGCTTTCTATATATCAACACATGTTTTGATTCTCCATTACGATTAAAACAAAAATATTGCATTTGATTTATGACTTCTAGTCAAATATTTTTGAAATCACTGGATTTTTAAGCTTTTCCGTTTTTTATTTCTTGTATATATTTCCAGCATATTTTATTCTCATTTTACTTTTATATTTTCATATGTGAATTGTGGAAAATGCTAAAGTTGTTAATTATCTGAAATTACAGAATTGAAAAACAAACGAATGTCAATACAAAATGCAGTATTCTCAATATAAGAAAAAAATATACTCCAGCTAATATGAAGTATATAAAGCAGTTATAAATGTATTATAAATAAAACTACCATCAGCAAAATATCAACTGAATCTCTAAACGCAAGAGTTCTAGTTTTCTATCAAACTAAATAGAAATTATTTTCTCTTCAATTTATAATTGGATTTATAAATGTCAAACGAGATTCAGTGCTACACGTGAAATAATCGGTATATAAAATCTCTTTGCTTACTCTTAATAAAAATGCGTAATTTTATATTCTGATGTCATTATTAATAAATTATACAAGGTGATGAGATAGCAGAATCCTTAGCACGTCGAGCAAAATGCTTAGCGGCATTTCGTCCGTCTTTACGTTTTGAGTTCCAACTCTGTTGAGGTCGACTTTTCCTTTCATCCTTTCGAGGTCAATAAAATAAGTACATGAGTACCAGTTGAACGGTGGGGTCGATGTAATCGATTCATCAACTGTCTCATAAGGGCTGCCCTTGTGGCAAAATTTTAAACACTTATTAATAACTTATACATAAACCAACAGAAAAAAGTTGCATTGAAGTCGATTTTGTTGAGATTAATTTTTATCTCTCACTCTCCAATACGCTACAATAACCTGTCTGACTCATTCTAATTTTGGCTGCATTTGTTACATTCAGTATAATATTTTCTGAACTGAAAAACTAGAAAGCGACTTAACATCTTGACACCGGTATCTTCGTTTTGTTTATTATTTCTATCGTGTTTGTTACGCGCCCAAATTGACAGATTCACACATACTGGTGATCATATTAAAACGGAAAGAGACATAGGAAAGTAGACACGATATCTTAGAAAAAATGATGTGAATAGGAAGGCTGGAAACTTTTCATCTGTCACAGATTAGATATAACTTACCTAGGGGTAAAAGCAGCTGGAATGAATTCTTTAAAATTGGATCTTAACGTATATCTCACTTCTTGTTACTTAATATGCACAGACGTATCTATGTCCAACAACAATATGAATCAACTTGAACTTCACCGATTGGTGATTCAATCGTATCTACTAGGTGATCTAAAAAAATATTATACAGGCGAAGAAACTATCTGTGTAGCCTTTACAATTTCCGAAACTAAAAGTAAACGACATTATCCTGATAACTAAGTTATCACCATAAATAATGCGATAGAGTATGCAACAGTAAGAACATAACCGAATTTTACATGCAAGAAAAACACACAGATACTGTAATCACTTAGATTGAACAATAGATATAGTTCTAGAATAGCTAGAGATGAAGAATGAAGAATTGATCATATATGTTTAAATTCCTTTTTCGATGAGGAGAATTATGCGGCTGCTTTTCGTTTAGAATCCACGTAATTAAAATGGGTATATGGAAAGTATTACTGATACCGAATGTATTCTTAGCCATCACTTCACATTAGATGTGATGGAAAGAGAAAGCACTGCAAGGGACAAGTATTGCGACCTAGCTGGCTATATATGAAAAATATTTCCATGCTAGCATAACTGTGCCTTTGGAAATATTGATTTCAAGGTTTTGAAGCATTTCGTATACATCTAAGTTCTCGAAATTAAAATTGATATTGAACTGTTCGAGAGGGATCGTAATATACATTTAGGTATACTAAACCGATTTCATAACAAACAGTGATGGTCAGAAAATGATTTGAACATGTAGTTTTGTTTCTTACCACTATCTGTACGACTGTGCCTGATTTAAGCGTAGAACATTGTTTCAAGCATCTAGCCTACGTCTGTCCCTTGTTTATGTTCAGTTTTATTTCCTGATAGTTCCCACCACTAACTAAAATGTTAAGGATAATTTTCATTGATGTTGAGTGTACCTATGTTCATAAAATATTTCTGCTGAATTTCGCTGATACCATTAAAATCAAATAGTTGTATTAATATGAACGTCAATAAGCATTTTGCTCACATGTAGCACTGAAATGAATTCTACAGCAAAATTCTCCGTGAAATTGCCTCATACCTCCTAATAACAGCGAAGTGGAGTAATGACAATATGATTCAGCCTTATCTCAATATTATTACCTTAATCCGAATAGATTTTAAAATTCAATGTTTTTAATCACGTCTTTTGTGACACTAACTACTTTTATTTCTAAGTTTTTAGTAAACTTAGACATTTGCTCTTGATAATTTGTGATACTTCTGTTTCGACATAATCTTTTACAGATCTCCATGTACTTAGGTTGAGGACCTCAGAATGTTGCAAAACAAACTGGACAAAGGAGTTGATTGAATTCAAAAAGCAAAATTAAAGTAGCTAAATAGAAAATTGTATTTCGTTTGATGTTTTATCGATTCTGTCACCTTAACCGTCGTATAACATTATTGCACAAACATAATGTATGTAGTGCAGTACAAAATAGTCTAATCACATTTACAACCCGTATAATTAAACCCAAAACATCAAAGGTGAAAGGAATGAAATATTGGTAATTTAAATAATATTTCATTAATGTTGGAAGGCAATATTTTCTTAGATGAGATAAAGGGAAAATCTGTATTAGAAGTCTCAAAAGCTGCCGTATCACAAAGATTTAATTTCTCCAGAAGACTACTCATTTATTTGGATTGATATAATTCATACAAAGCATGTAATCACCTGTCCAGACCTTCCTAACCTGGTAATGATAAGGGTGAGGCACAATATATATATATATATATATATATACTGGGTTATAGTAAGTCTTATTTTTATGAATGAAGCAATTTCATCTTAAAAAGAAAAAAATTGAGTTGAATTTTCACCGCTATCCCGCCATGATTTAGAAGATTAGTTGTGACATGAATATAGTAATATTGTTTAGAAGAACGAAAGCAATTCTCGATAACTCTTCTCCATAGATTTATCCATTAAACATCTCGAGAAACAGGGACGGCGGGATTGACATGTAACTATATATAAGAGAATAATATAGCAATTATACCTGTTATTCATAATCTGTTAATGAAAAATTTTAAACAATAAGTTGCTTATCTTTCATATATGCTGGATTCCATATCAAATGCAAATAAATATTCGATGAAAGTGTATATATTCACAGTTTTCAAAGAGCTCAGTTAAACTTCGTCGATGCGTGTATAAGGTTCAGAATCAATTATTTCGACTCATTGAAACAGCAAAAGTATGTGCTAATATAATATGCCTGTTTAAGACTGTTTATATTGAAATTTTTTGATATTCTGTAGTTCCCTCTGTGACAGATTCGGAAAGAAAACCCAAAGGATATGAAAAGGAAAACTCTTGTATCTGCGGAGAATAAAAAAAACTATATATGTAAAGCTTTCTGAATTGTTTAATGCTTTATTTTCATTCACTTTTCTACTTTTGCTCAAGAATGCTTCAAGCGAACTATAACGCTCTTGTATATATATATATATATATATATATATAATTATACATACATATAAATATATATATATACATACATATAAATATATATACATACATGTCTCTCTCTCTCTCTCTCTCTCTCTCTCTCTGTCTATATATATATATATATATATATATATATATATATATATATATATATATACATATATACATATATACGTATATATATATATACATACATATATATATATATATATATATATATACATGCATATATATATATATATATATATATATATATATATATATATATATATATACATATATATACATACATATACATATATACATACATATATATATACATACATATATATATATACATACATATATATACATATCTATCTATCTATCTGTCTATCTATCTATCTGTCTATCTATCTATCTATCTATCTATCTATCTATCTATCTATCTATCTATCTATCTATCTATCTATCTATCTATATATATATATATATATATATATATATATATATATATATATATATATATATATATATATATATATGTTTTCTGTGTTTCTAAATTCAAGTGTAATGTCCGTAATCGTGTGTCAATACTTCTGTCAGTGAGAAAATACTCATAGGTAATTGTGAAAGAGGCAAAGCAATTACATTATGCCTCTGAACATAAGGAACTACTTTAATGTGAGTAATTATACACGTTCTTAAGAGCAGCTTGCTTTTAAGATTATCTATTACCCTTTATCCAATGTCTTAAATATCTACAGCACCATACACATATATTGAACCCATAGATTCAAACTAATGTAGATATTTTATTCGTGGAAGTTTGATAAAACCGCCATGAAAACCAGTTCTACTATTTGCTATATATTTACTATTTAATGCAAGACTGGACAAACTTGAAATAAAAGCTGAAAGCTTTTGAGTACACAATTCACTCACTAAGCTACGGTTTTACTGGAAAGATAAAATAAACAGTCAGATGGACACATGAACATAACTGAAGTTATCAACTCTTAAAATCAATCTACTTTAAATGATACTTCGATTGAAACAGAGAAACTAAAAGGCCATATATTAATTCTACATCAGATGTAATGGTTGAACACATATTAGATATAGCTTTCGTTATAAATGGTGGTAACATCAGCGAAACTGTCCTGCCTTCTCAAGCATTTAATAAAAGGACAGCTATTATTTGAACTAGGCGGAACATTGTTATTAATACAATTCCAATTAGTACCATTTTTCAGTTGGCTAAATGTCAATGCATTTTCAATGACTGGAAATTGCTTTCTACTAAAATAGACTTAGATCTTGTAAATATACAGTAACAACAACAAAAGCGAAAACAATGATAGCAAGAGTAAGTACTTGTTTTACAACAACACTAAAAATAATTTCTAATATAGACACAATTTATGGACATTTTGGAAGTAGTCGATCAACTGGACCCCAGTACTTGCCTGAAATTTATTTCATCGCATCTAATGTATGAAAGGCAAATTCAACAGCGGCAGGATTTCAATTCCTAAACTGAAACCCGTGCGTTATGCTGCTTCTGTTTATACATTTCTTGTTAAAGTTTGTAGTAATTTATCCAGCATAAATTTCTAGAGGCATATTTCAGGATAGCTGAAGAAACATTTCAGATTATATAAGCCTCAATATTAAGATGATTGATTAACATAAAGACGTCTATTGTGTATTAATCTATGAATCTTTGACAATAACTTAAAGATTTTTGTAAAAAGACGAGCGTAATCGGTTTCCGATTTCAGAAAGACATTTACATAAATTTTTGTAAAACTAATTGTATACAATTTTTGTATGCATATTTATGTAATAGATATATAGTTTTCATGATATAGTTATTACTTCTTTACAAGGTAGTAAGTATTTATGACGATGCTTGTATGGATGTAAAGAATTGCACAGTGATTAGCTAAGCATGGCGAGGTGTAAGATTAGTTAAAATCTCTAACTCTAAGCACAATTTTCAACTTGATCCGGGTGGTAACACTGTTAATCTTATTATCATTCATGGACAATACTGTCGTTGGGTGGTTCACATATTTAAGTACAAGACATAGTCCACTATAAATAGCATCACGACCTGTGCCAACACCGAAATAATTACCCGCAAAAACGAATAATCTCTGACACAATCATATATGCCCAGGGCACTTCATTTTCGTATATTCCTGTCCTAACATTTCATATACCGGTGAAATTCAAGGTAGTTTCTAGACATTGGCATTAAAATGTGCAGATCCAGGTGGAGCATTCCATAAAACAGTCGCAAAAATTTCCTCTGGAAAGCGTTCAGCTGAAAATAATATTCCCAACCCATTCGGACCCTTTAAGCCCCAATTACTACTTTGTTGCAGCATCTTGCTTATTTCGACCAATCTTCATACAGGTGTGTCTAAGAGGAGGTAATGTATTATGAACGATGTAATTTTCTTATGTGGAGACGTATTTGCTCTTAGTACGCCGAAAGTGCTAATAATAATCATAATAATAATAATAATAATAATAATAATAATAATAATAATAATAATAATAATAATAATAATAATAATAATAATAATGTTCTGGTGCAGTTTATCTTGATATAAGATCAACAGATCATAAGATGCATGTGCCTGGTGTACCCTTATCAGACGGGTAGTGATGATTCGTATATTGGACATTCGCATGTTTTACCCCAGTGTGACTTCGATGGCATGCGTCCCTCTTTCAATAATAATAATAATAATAATAATAATAATAATAATAATAATAATAATAATAATAATAATAATAATTAGAGTCCTGCCACATGAGCAGAAGGGTTGCATGCGTAATTGCAGAGCTACCAAGGTCAAATGCTGGTAGACAAAACTGTACTTAGATCTTGCCAGAAAGGGAAAATTAACTTAACCTTGTCTTCGATCGATTATATTAAGGCGTGCGATATGATCCCGCATTCTTGGATTGTGGAATGTATGAACCTATTTAAGTCTAGTTTTTCAAAAACTAGTGTTGAATTTGTGGACACAAAAGGTTAGTTTTCTGGAGGCAGAATAGTGACAGAGTTTTTTACAAGCCCACGTCATCCCACATTTATCTCCACCGCCGCTCCGATCATCCACATAATATTATTCCGTCAAATCTGAAATCCTAATTGCTGAAGATAAAACGGATTTGTTCTGACATAGGGGATTACTGGAAACATGCAAATGCTTTTGTACATCATTATGTCAAACACGGTTACAGTGAATCCCGATTCAAGGAAATAGCCAATGAAATTGCTAAGAGTGGCAAAGATAGTCAAACCTTCACGCATAATTTTAGCAAACACAATATAACAGATGACAGAATTCCTTTAGTGATTAACTGGCAGCGAAATTTCGCTGGCATTTTAAAAATGATGCCTGAAAGTTACCAGCATGTGGCGAAAAACTATCCTCGTTTCAAACAGATATTTCCTCAGCCGCCTATTGTAGACTTTGAACGGAATAAGAATATAATAGAATTATATATATCTATATATAATTCTATATCTGTCCTCTATATCTGTCCTCTATATCTGTCCTCTATATCTGACTCCAAGAAAATGAACATTGGAGTGTGTACACCATGTGCCTTGAAAAACAGCCGCAAGAGAGATAAGTAGTAGTAGTAGTAGTAGTAGTAGTAGTAGTAGTAGTAGTAGTAGTAGTAGTAGTAGTAGTAGTATGTAAGGATGAAAAGCAAAGTTGATCTCGGTTCATTTGAACTGAGAACGGGAAGACGGGCGAAATGCTGCCAGGCATTTTTCCCGGTGTGCTTAACGATTCTGCCAGCTCGTGGATTTATATTATAATAATGATAACTATAATAATAATAATAATAATAATAATAATAATAATAATAATAATAATAATAATAATAATAATAATAATAATAATAATAATAACAATAATAATAATTAAGGCTAAGAAGAAATATATTCACAGACATGACAGAGCTGAGACTTATATACACTGGAAGCTATGCCAACACTATGGAATAACAACAGAAAAAAGATGGTATAAACACACGCCAGAAAAGATCACAGAAAACGAGAAAGCAACCATACTCTGGGATATGCCAATACACACAGATAGAGAAATTAAGGCAAATAGACCAGATATAGTTGTCAAAGATCATGAAGGGAAAAAATGCTTTCTAATTGATGTATCAATACAAGCAGATGACAACGTTTCCCTAAAAGAAATGGAGAAACTTTCAAAATACAAAGACCTGGAAATAGAGGTAACTCGAATGTGGAATCTAAAAACAGAAACAATTCCTATCATAGTAGGTGCCTTAGTTATAATAAAAAAAATATTCAGACAAATACATAACGAAAACACCAGGACTTACACATATATATATAACATACAGAAAATTGCACTACTGGGCACTGCACACATCCTACGCAAAACACTTTCAGTACAGTAACCATAAGAGCATCACAGCAAACCACAGCATATACCCAAGGCACACAGAGCTGCGCTCGGTAGTGAAGTGAAAGCACGTTATAAAAATAAAACTACTGAACAATAATAATAATAATAATAATAATGATAATAATAATAATAATAAATGAAAACATGCCCATTAAATTATAAACAGATATAAAGAACAATAACAACGATGATAAAATATTAAATTTATGGCGTGCGTGTATCATTCGTATAGGAACATCGGTACGTCATCACTACCTCTCGTATGAACACAAGCAAATCTCTTGAAAACTAACGTAAAAACACAATGAAAGATTTGCGCTTCTTAATAACATCAACAAAGTCACGGAAACCCAGTGTTAAAAACAAACAGCGGGGAATATAAAAGAAATATCAAATAACAGAAGAACGAATGCATGAGAAAACGTAAAACAATATGAAGGACAATCTACCATATACGATCTGCACTATATCACAGAATTCGTTGCTATAGCAAAAGGTTTGTGCTTTTATTGATTTATTTTTTAATATTTGATATTCAGCTGAAAATGATTTTGCAATGAACAACAAGAACAGATTAAAAACAAAATAGCCATCAAAACATCGCCCAGAGTAGCAAGCCGTTACGTTGGAGTGTGAACAATGGATAGATCGCCCCCTATCATTAATGCTAAATGCAATGGTCACAACAGTAGAATATTTATGGGGAAAATAACAATTGAAGAAATAATGCAGATATAGCAAAGTCTAAACAACTGGAAAGCTCTCATAAAAAGAAAATGCAAAATTTCCAGCTAAAATAACTGTTTCCTATGAAGTTGTATCATAGATATTTAGATATTTACGGGTAAAGACCGGAGGAAAATCTTAATGACATATGCAAGGACGAAAAAAGCACGGTAATCAGCAATTGAATTTGTATGTGATCGCAGGACCTGTAAGAAAAAGAACCCAATTCATCCTCATACCGCACTTTAGTGTTCTAATATTAATTATTAGTCTCAAAAACAAACGTTTTGAAAAATAAATTTTCCACAATCAGTCTTTTATGAGTGACAATATGTAAAATACAGATTGGTCAAGGATAATGACTTTTTCAAACAATGTTTACTGAGGAGTAATTTATACAAATTATTCATTAAACATATTAAAATCACCGTGGTCTTGAGGTTAAATATAAACAAATACAACACTACAAGTTTTACATAAATATCAATCATTAAGAACTACAGCAGTAATTTGTCTTTCTAATATAGAAATATCACAATCATATTACAAAGTAGAAAATTTACTCTTCCAATAATGAATGTCTAAAGACGCTAAAGGATGCTGTAAGCCTTCATAAACGTGCAAACATCAGTTATATGACGTAAGTAAAGACGGTTCAAGAATACAATGTATTTTGAGTAAAAGCTCATTACTTGGAAATTAATTCTGGATAAATTATCTCGGGTGAATTTTGCTTCAATAATGAGCAGTTACATAAAACATGTAACGTGGAAACGAAATGTTGATATTCATGAACATATCGTATGTAGATATAATACAATGTGTCACAATCAAACATCTGCTGCATGTCAAAGATTTTAAGTTATTAGCTGAATATAACAAACACTTAATTGTTTACATCGTCAAATTCGACACATGTATTCAACATATTTTCAAAGAATTCAATAACAATATTATTCATAATATTTTCATAATATTGTTTATATTCGTGTGGATGCAGAGTTCGTTTAATAAGCACATGGTCTTCTGTTCTATCGCACTAATTGATGCCTTCAGCAAATCTCTGACAGAGTAGCCTGAAGTCAACCTATACTCTGCGAGTATAATTGGCAGACGGAAACGCTATGAAGCCGTTTTATTAAAATGTCATATTAATACTTGCAAAACAATGAGATGATAAAAGTATAGTAATAAATATCAACACTAGCATCTTTATAACTAATAAGTTTACAATTATGACATTTGCCACTAGCAGTTGCAAATGGTATTTTGTTGTAAATGTTGTCAATACTTCTTAGTATTTATATCTAATCTTGTTAATTCACTTATTTTCAATTGCAAATGTCATTACTGTATACTTAGAGGTGCAGATACTAGTACTGATGTTTATTATCTGGTTTAGAAACGATATCAATATATTACAATTACCCTACCTTACTAAATGTTTACATGTCTATCATGTTGTACAGATAATAAGATTAATCGAACATATAGCTTAAGAATATCAATATAGAATTGGTCATATATTTAACATTATCTCTATCGATAAAAACGCTTAATACACTATATTTTTGGTTCCATTTTTATGCGACTCTCGTTCGTTCAGATTCCAATGGATATAATTCTTAGTTTGCTGATTTGCATAAAGGACCAACAAATACACACTGTATGAAGTAAGAGGCAATACATCCACATTATAAGGAAAATACAGACATAAAATTTTAATGGCGCACTGAAAAACAAAATCATTAAAAATCCCACTGCACAAATAATATTGATAACTGAAATATTGTATGATACATTTAAACTGACTACAAGCATGAAAATAAACATGAGTTAATGACAAGTTAAGGTAAAAAAAAATGTTATGTCCAATAGAAGAAGACAAAAAGTTATATAAATAACTTGATATTATAAAGGAAATATAAAAAGCAGAGGTTGTTATATTCGCATATATATATACCTGTGTTACAATTATAACAAAAATTCACACTATACAAAAGTTTGAGATTTAACCTGGGAACAATGTAAGCAAAGAAAAAAGTTATTCAAACACAACAGGAAAGGAAAGAATAACTATTAACAGAATGTGTTTTGCAGAAAACTAAAGAGAGATTTCAAATATTTCAAACACAACCAGAGAATAAATATGGCGTGAGAAAAAAATAGAATGTTGATGTGAAACATTTTGAAAATGTAATATCGCTACAACAAAAATAGAGATTTATATTGTTCACTTAAATTCAATGAATTGTTTGTTCATATCTCTTTTACTATTTTACTTGTTTCAGTCATTTGACTGTGGCCATGCTGGAGCACCACATTTAGTCGTGCAAATCAACCCCAAAACTTATTCTTTGTAAGCCAATACTTATTCTATCGCTGTTTTTTGCCGAACCGGTAAGTTACGGGGACGTAAACACTCCAGCATCGGTTGTCAAGCGATGTTGGGGGGATAAACACAGACACACATATACACATGCAAACACACACACACGCACGCACACGCACACACACACACATACGCGCACACACACACACACAAACATATACACACACAAACACACACACACGCACGCACACACGCGCGCGCGCGCGCACACACACACATATATATATATGTATGTGTGTATATATATATATATATATATATATATATATATATATATATATATATATATGTATATACACATGCATATATATATGACGGGCTTCTTTCAGTTTCCGTCTACCAAATTCATTCACAAGGCTTTGGTCGGCCCGAGGCTATAGTAGGAGACACCTACCCAAGGTACCACGCAGTGGAACTGACTCCGGGACCATGTGGTTGGTAAGCAAGCTACTTACCAGACAGCCACTCCTACGCCTATATACATATTATAAATATTATATATGTATATATATATATACATACATACATGTATATATATATATATATATACACATACAAATATGTATGCACACACACAAACGCACACACCCATACAGACACACGAACACACACACACACATACACACACGCATATATATATATATATATGAGAAATACGAAGATGAAAATGCTTAGAGTAATTGATCATGGGAAAATAAGAAGGTTTATT
This sequence comes from Octopus bimaculoides, assembly GCF_046866305.1. NCBI lineage: Eukaryota > Metazoa > Mollusca > Cephalopoda > Octopoda > Octopodidae > Octopus > Octopus bimaculoides. The sequence continues at coordinate 53,913,606 of NC_142939.1, read as the reverse complement.
CGCGTTTCGGTCCTTCGAGACAACCTCCTTAAGCTGGAGTAAAACGGAAAGGAAAACTGTAAAAAAAAAAAAAAAAAAAAAAAGAAACTGAAAAAAAAAATTAGATTCAACTTTTATAATATCAATTCTGAAAGTTTAAATAATTTGTGAAATTCACATGATGCTGAAATTCGTGTCCTTCCGTGTGTTGCTACTTGACAGAAATGAATTAATAATAAACATTCAAGGAGACAGATGGTAAACTAGTACTTGCTGCAGTATTATTGGTGGTGGTTGTAGCTGTAACAGTAATGCTTCCCTATAGTTTAACTCACAATGTAATCTAGCTAGTAGTAGCGCTGTTGTTTTATAGCAGTTTTACATCTGCAACCTAGCAATAGCAGTAGTGGTGGACCCAGTATGCGTTGCAATTCTTTTGGTGGTGGTTGTTTTTATCTCCCAGCTAAGACTTATTTGCTATTTTACAATGAATAACGTTACTTTATAAATGCGTTGTCATTGGCCTTTATTATTACTCACTCTAGAAGAAGAAATCATAAAGTTCGGATGTTCATTGAGTCATATGCCTCCATGTTTCGATATTTTGCGACGCATTGTCATTCGTTCACGTAAAGCTTCTTTTGTTTGTCCAATGTTATTTCCTCCACATCCTGAGCAGGTTATTACAGAGATTACGTTTTCAGACGCTTACGTGAATTTATTGTTTTACTGTACAGAGTTATGTCTGTTTAAACTATTACTCTGTCAGATTGAAACTTACGGCTTCATCCAATTGTGGAGTTTGGCTTGTTTTAGTATACATTTCATTAATTTGGATTGTCTGCTGCTTTTTATCATTGTGTGTTTTTGGAGTATTTCTTGCATTCATGGCTATTCTGCACGCATGTGCGCACACACATACATGCACACACATAGATAAATATATATGACGAACCACGGAAATTTCAAAGCATAAACAAATACTTCAGCGCTGTGGGGCAGGGGTTATCATACTTGCAGTAATAAATACTGAGAAGAGATACCTCCCTGTGCCAATGTGTGTCCCTGTTGTCCATTCCATTTCAATTTGTAGTCCACTAATAGTAACTCATTGATTCCTGTATCATTTCACTTTGTAATATAAAACTATCATTTTCATAATCAAATATGACACTCGGTCACGTCGTACAGTTTTGGTTATTTCCCCACTTTTTATAATTTGCTAACATTTGTACTTGTAATATAACAGTAGAGCTGGCTGTGTGGTAAGAAGCTTGCTTCCCATCCACATGGTACCGAATTCAGTCCCACCAGATGCACATTGGGAAACTGTCCTCGAATATAGTCTCAGGCCGACCAAAGCCTTGTGAGTGGAATTGCTAGACGGAAACTGACGAAAGCATGTCGTATACATACATACATACATACATACATATATATATATCAGTCGCCATGATTGACCGCTAACTCCCAAAGTTTTTTTTTCTCTCTCTGTTTATTTTCTCTTGTACCGTTCTGTTAGAGAGCGTAAGGTCGAAACGTAAAAGACTTTCTCAACTTCCCGAGCACCAACCTAATACACCTGCTTGTTGTTTATACACCTGTCTTCGTCTTTTGCTTTTTTTTCTGTAAATTTGAACCACATATATATATATATATATATATATGTTTGTGTCTGAGGTTTTCTCCTCACAATCGCTTGACAACCGATGTTGGTGTATTTGCGTTCTCGTAAATTAGCGTTTCAGCAAACGAAAAGGATAGAATAAGTGCTAGGCTTACAAAGAATAAATCCGACCACCCTGAGACATCATTTACGAAGGAACAGTGCTCATTCTTTTAATGATATCGAATTCGAATATCCTTTCCATTTAAATATCTCCGTAAAGTAAGTACAAATTGATTCCATCGATCTCATCTCCTAAAACCAATATTTCTAATCAGATACATAGTTTTTTTTATTAAATGGAATATCTTAAAATTCACAAAGTGTCGAAAGCGTTCATTTTTATTATCAGTCAAAATATAATATTAAGGCGCAACTGCCTGTATGATCAACTGAGGAACAATATTGTTTCATGTTCTAATTCACCTGTGGGAACATCTGTCAAATGAAAACTATAACATGAGATCTAATGGACTTGTTACTTTGTGCCTTGATATATATGTTTGTGTGCGCGCGTGTACATGCGAGGGAGTAAATACATACGGCGCACGCATACATGCAGGTCTACGTACATTCTTCAACCTCAGGAAAATCAATAATTTTCAGTCACATCAAAATATTGAAAAGCTATTAAAGATAAAATGTAATACGTTTTTGTTTTGTTTTCCTGAAAGTGAGAACAAACATTCAATTTCTTTAATGTTTGCATGTGTGTATTTACTGTCATCTTGCTTTTAGTTGTTATCAAAATAAAGCTGGTTCTGTCAACAGAAGAAAATAATGTTGATGGAAATAATGGCCGAGAATGCTGATTTGTTTTTCAACTATGCAGAAATGAAAGGTAGCAATATTGTTACAGGTGTGTATATATATGGCTTCAACTCAGTATATTTTATTTTTATGAGGTACAATTCTAAATCAAAGTTATATATCTGAAAGAGAATAAAAATGGATGTTTATTCATGTTGGCTATAATACAGAGGGGGAACACATACGCTTGAAATATCTCAGCGCATCCTAGACATTTTCAGGCAAATCTGCACTAAATCCTTGAGGTCAGATTAGTCTTGTCAACATCTGGAGTACAGAGTTCTAACCGTTACAAAAAATGTAAATGTTTATCTGCGCAGCAATAATCATGGTAACTATACTAGACAGGAGTCGGAAATCGACATAGAATCGCTCATTGGCACAATCCTATCTCTGGCCCATCGGCGTATTGCCTTTTCAACTCCGAATATAATTGGTCCTGATCTACAGAGTTGGTTCAATTTTGTATCATCACGAATGTATGTAATCCGGTCTTCCTGTTACGCAATTTGTGTGAAAACGCTTGGTCACGAACATGTCAATATACTCACCTATTCTCATTTCTGCTGGTAGCAGGTCTCCTGGAATGTTCGTCAATATCGACATTTTTCGGCCATCTTAGAAACGTTTGAACCACTCGTACACTTGTGTGTGGTTCATACACTCCTCTCCAAACACTTTGCGTAGGACTCTGAGCAGGTATCGCGATGACAACTTTCTGTGCCATGGTCAATGCGACGTCACACGCTACGCACGTTCCTTCCAAGCACTGCTGTGACAGCAGAGGTGAGCTAGACCGTTAAAACTTAGTTTGGATGCACAGCAAAGGTCAAGGACAACCTTTGCTAAGCGGCTTCACTTTGCGCGCTTTAGCTTCGTTACTATGGCAACAGTCCGGATACTTATTGATCAGACCTAGGTATGCAAGCGTTGGTTAGTGTGTGTATACGAATGTAAAGAGGCCTCTAAACATGAGCTGCAAGGCTAAATCTCCATGATCACGGAACTTTTTAGACAAAGCAGGTATTTTATCTCTAGAAGAAGGACTATATATATTTAGGAAAGTTCAGAAGAAAGTATTTTCAAAATATAAAACGGAAGGAATAATGAAATGTGAGTAACGTCAACAAGATTGCTGTTAACAGCAACAGTCGTAACCATGATTGCTTGGTCTTTTAATACCAGCCGAATCTCCTCTTCATACCGCACCGGAATGTCTTATCAAAAGGTGTAGTATTTAATGAAATCTGGGATACACAGAAACATCAATAAAAAAGAATTACGATATGGATCTAAAATGTGGACCACGTTTCTTCAAGTATAATTGTCCTGTAGCTAAACAATACTCAACTTTCAAATTTCCTATAAGCGTTACTTTATATACTAAATATTTCTTGTAGATGTGTGTTTCAGTCATTCATATAGTACGGTGAGTATTAAAAGGAAGTAAAGAATTGTTTATAGGATCATACCATTTTGTCGATGATGTCAGAGTTATTTTTACAGTTCACGAAGGTCTGTTCTGCAACCCCAATCATCCACTTAATCCAGTAAAACCCTTCTTTAGAACCGTAGCAGTTTATATCTGAATATAACTACGAGCCAACATTTAATGATAACCTCATAAGACAAGACATACATATATGAGTCCTTTATAGATTTGAATTTGTATAAAGAACACTATATATTGAAGACGTACCAAATATTTTTACTACAATCCCAAAACGAAAAGGTACGAAACTACGAATGTATATATATATACATACACACACACACACACACACACACACACACACACACATATATATATATATATATATATATATATATATATATATATATATATATATATATATATATATATATATATGTATATATGTTTGTATGTATGTATGTATGTATGTATGTATATATAAAGGGTAAAGACTCCCTTCCGAATTGAATAAGCACAGAATTGCACATTTAAAGTTCCCCACCTAGGCGAAAATGCGGACATACGCCCATGCATACCAGCCTCCTTCCTGCCTGCCACAGAAGGTATCTGAGGAAAAGGCAAACGCCAATATAGCTTGGATACGATGACGTCACAAATTGTTTCTACGGTTAGGTGAAGTGGAACAACGTGAAATAAAGTGTCTTGCTGAAGAACACACAGCACAGCCCGGTCAGGAAAGCGAACACACTACCTTACGATTCTGAGCCCGACACTCCACCCACAGAGACATACGCCTTCACACGATCTATAAAAATACATATATGTATATACATACATAGATACATGTATATATATATATATATATATATATATATATATATATATATATATATATATATATATATATATATATATATATATATATATATATATGCATAGGTATGTATATATATATATATATATATATATATATATATATATATATATATATATATATATATATTAGTGTTGTATATTTGTAAATATTATGTGAAATATCTGTACAATGTATGTAATGTGTATTACATACGCAGATAAGTATATATATTTATTTATCCGAACATAGACATACTTATGCTTACATACACATGTAAAAGACAGGAGCCTCTTTAATCTTTGCAATAATAATTTATTTGTTCACCCCACGCTGCCCACTCCCCTTGTAATTCCAAAGTTTATAGATTTTATCAGTTATTATATATTTTTCCTTTCACCTAACGTTACAACTATATATTCGCGATAACGGACATACATATACATTTGAACAAGCATAAACATCTACGCACAGAATGCGGTATATATATATATATATATATATAAATATATATGCGTGTTTGTGTGTGTCTGTGGGTGTGTGTGTGTGTATACAACATAAACACATATAGATACCGATAGAGAGTAAGAAGTGAAGTTCAAAAGGGCTGACCAATACTGTCTTAAGAAATAAATATTCCTGTCTCTTGATGTTATTTTTGTGTCTGACAGCCCTGCTTGCTACGGGTGTTATCAGTGGCAGATGGAAGATTGAGGTTTTCACACACGCTTTATATATGTTATCGCAAATTAAATTTACTTACAAAAACTGTGATTGAAAACTAAAATAACTTTAAAAATTATAGATATACAAACATGAATATATATATATATTCCTGTACATGTATGTGGGGGCTACAAATATCAAAGAGAAGAGTAATTGCAGAAAAAAAAAGGTGGCAATAAAGCTATAATAAAATTTCTTGAACATTACTTTGTTTTCTCAATTTTGCAATAGAATCAATATTGTATAGTAATATCTACCTTGGAATAGCAATAAAAGATAACAATGATATCACCGTATATTTATATTTTCAGGTGTCATGAAATGAAAAGGAAGATAGTAACTTTTTTTTTAAATAGATTTTCTATTTATAAATAAGCTTTATAAACATTTCGAGAAAAATTTTTACACTTGATATATGAAAATAATCTAATAACTGAAAACTCTTTCTTTCCCGTAAATTTTGTCCTGGTTCATGACCTTTAATTTATGTTTCCTCCCAATAAGAGATATTTCAGGAGAAGCTGTACGTTGTGAAAGCGTTCATTTATTATTTATGGAGTTTATGATAGGTGACCTCCTTGATAACCTAAACAAGTTTCCGTTTCTGTTTTTTTTTTTTGTTATTTGTTTTTGTCAATAACAAGCATAACAAAGAAAGGAAGCTTCTGTACGTTTTAAAATGTTTATCGTTTAGAACCAATATACTAACTCTCTTCACAGTTGTAAAGTATTTACTTTTATGTTTTATGTCATATTATTTTATTTTTGAGGTTATCCTAAGACTAGTAGATAGTAAACTTTTGAATTACATTTACCGAAAATTAAAATGAAAGCAATGTTGTTGTTTTGGAAAATATATATTAGTCTGTGTATCTGTGACGGTGTGAGTTTGTGGGAGTATATATCGTACTCATGTATATACATACACAAGCACATAAACAAATAGATTATTAGATTTGCTTTAATATGATTTTACTTTCTCATTATAGTCTTCAAAAGAAAGGCAACGCTCATAACATTACGATATTCTTTTCTACTTTAGGCACAAGGCCGGAAATTTTTGGGTAGTGGGCCAGTCGAAGAGATTAATCCCAGTGCGCATCTGGTACATAATATTAGAATATTGATGATATGCATATAAAGATAGTAAAACACTATAACAAAGTGATACATTTCTATTAAGTTGTAAACTGCCGGTAGATCGGCAACTATCCTGAATAGGTTCCATTACGGGGTGCTGCCAATGTGTAAGAAAGAAACACGGTATTCGTTGCATACCAAATCATGTTAGGTTGTGCCCTATTAGCTATCTGAATTTGCATAATGTTCACAAGCACCAAATTGACGTTGACATAATTAACAAATCTATAAATGTGTAGGGAATAATTTTGAAGAATCAATCAATCACTAAAGAAGCCGACAGGACATTTCTATTTAGTCAGAATGATTCTCCAAAATTAGAGGAAGTGGAAATATCTGAATATTTAAGATTTATAAAAGTTATTTCAATTAGAGCAGGGTCTCCGTCACCTGAATTTAACAACAAACAATTCAGAAATATAAGCACTCAAAACTGCTCATATATTTAGCATAATGTATTCATATGAAAGTGTTACTTGATAAATATTTCAAAAGTATAATCAACATATTAAGATTGATAATACAGGGTTAATACAAAGTTGAGTTACTCTTCATAGGGCAAGCTTTTATGCTGCTCCCATCCATACAATTTTAAATTAGTACGACGATAATTACTTAATTTGTCCATGACAAACATGTTGATATCAAATATCATATTGTGAATAGGATTGAGTAGCATTTATTCCGTTGCGGAGATTATTAAATACATGTGTGATATATAATGTGTCTTGCCTCTAATAAATATAATTTACAGAAATCACGAAGCAAAAAATGACAAATCGTGTAGTAGTTATTATAATGCGCAATTCATTATTTCATAATTACCAGAATAAAACCGTGTGCATTACTGCAAAAATGTATGCACAGACAGACACACATACGCATATATATATGTACAAGAATATATATATTCTTTTACTTGTTTCAGTCATATGATTGCCGCCGTGCTGCTGCATCGGCTTTTAGTCGAAGAAATTGACCCCATGACTTATTCTTTGTAAGCTTGATATTTGTACATGTTTTTATTGAATATTCCCACGCGATTATACACCAGTACCGCATGTCGTTTCCAAATTTATGGCAGAATGAATTGCGCCATGGTAGTGTTTTATCACAGACAGTGCCCAATGGATCCTACTATATTGTGTAGTCAGCCAAATTAAAAACAAACAATGCGCATACGCAAATTTGAAGATACAAAATGGGAACAATTTACCCATTGCATTCTGTATATATATTTTCTTTTACTTTTGCATATATTTGACTGCAGCCATGCTGGAGCACCGCCTTTTAGTCGAACAAATCAACCCCAGGACTTATTCTGTGTAAGCGTAGTACTTATTTTATCGGTCTCTTTCGCTGAGCGATAAGTTACGGAGACATACAAACATATACAGACAAGCATACACACACGCACACACACGCACATGTACACACACACACATATATACACGACAGGCTTCTTTTACTTTCCGTCTGCCAAATCCACTCACAAGGTTTGCACGGCCCTAGGTTATAGTAGAAGACACTTGCCCATGGTGCCGCACGGTGGGACTGAACCCAGAACCATGCGGTTGGTAATCGCCTATTACATATATACATGCATCCACACCGACATATATATGTACATATATTTATATATTTATATAAATATATATATGGGTGCATAAACACACATACACATACGGACACACACACACACTCGCACGCACACATGCACGCACCCCACTTACACACACGCATTTCAGTGTTCTGCGGACTTGTTTCATCAGTCTCTCTTTGGTGTCATTGCCAATTAAATTGCTAATTTCTCCATCAACGACTGTATATGCTTAATTGCTTGCTTACGATGTATAGTACAACACGCACACACACACACACACACACACACACACACACACACACACACACACACACAAACACACACACACACACACACTCTTGCATATATGTTTGTATATGTGTTTGTCTATGTATGTATGTGTGTGCATATATATATATATATATATATATATATATATATATATATATATATATATATATATATATATATATATATATATATATATATATATATATATATAATATATATATATATATATATATATATATATATATATATATATATATATATATATATATATATACATACGTACATACATATTTAAAGCACACACACACAGCTATAGTAAGTGTAATAATACTTTCATAAATGACAAATAAACGAAAAACCAGTGCAATGTAATATTTTTTCCCTTCAGGTTTATTTAAATTATACATGATAAAGATTTCTTTTATATCTTTTCTAGCAAATTATTGACGAATAAATTTATTCTGTGGAGATATTTTCATTTCCACTTGAAGAATTTTCAAGACAGCCTCTTGTTTTTCTTATTTTTAAGACTTAAAATTGGTGATGTATCAAACTGATGGAGAACAGAGATGAATAAAAATGATGAGAGTGACAAAGGGAGAGAGAAAAAATAAAACTTAGAAGTTATCGTAGAAGAATCAGGTTAATTGAAGTAATCAAAATCTGTAACTACAGGGGTTGATGTAGCTGGCTTTATTTCTTCAATGTCTTTTTAAAGTTTAAGTTGCTCTCCTGATTGAAAGAATTGGATATTAGACGAAGAATATTTAAAATATAACACATTAATTAAGAGTAATAAAAATCATCCAGATTTGACATATTTATTACATTATTATATTATTTATCTTATTTTATTTTGCGATAAGAAGAAATAGTTAAGAAAAGTTCGTATAGCCTTCTTTCGCAGCATAGACCATAGACTGGCGACTTTGTCGTGGCTTGTAGCCAGGCAAAAGAGCAAATTCAGTGTTTCAACGAGGCAGATTATCTAAACTTTATACGCCATGGGAATACTAGTAAACTATTGAATATTTGAAGCTATGAATTTGTAATATATAAAGAAAAAAATCTAGTCGTTTTAAGCTATATATGAACAATTAACACGTAAAATTTAGTATATTCTTTTTAAATGGGTGTCGAATACATGCACAAATAGAACAAATATATAGCTCAACTTAAAATGCAACTTCTTGTACAATAATGATTAACTCGCTTTTGTTTTCAAGGTGTGTCTTATGATGATCCTGGGCCCTGATTGGTAGCTTACAATATGAAGTGACACATTGAAAATAATTAATCTTTCTAACAACAGTTTGTTCGTGAGATGCAGCATATTTATTGTTCAATCCAGCTATTTGTTTCTACTCGTAACTACTGTATGTACACAATAAATTTGATTCTACGGTGAGCAATGTGCTGTCCAAAAAATAATTAAGAGAATTAGGTGTAAAAATAATTAACCTATTCTTAATTCGGTGATCAATAATTCAATAATTTTCAAGGTAGAATAGTTTTCTAAAGAGATTTAATCTTATAAAAATGTATGCATGATACTCTGCGATTTAACAATTTTGCCTTAGTATTCGACTTGTTTCGTATGTCACTGCCTTGCGCATATTCTATGAATTTCCAGCTTAAATACAGACAATTTGGCATATATCTACGCATGCATTATCACTGGTATAAAATAAGTGTTTCGATTTATGTGTAGTTCGCATTACATCGTCTGAATATCGAGTCTTTTTTAAACCTGTTTTCGAAAACAAGTTAAGTGGTCGTAGGGTAAGCGGTCGTAAGTTAAGCGGTCGTAAGGTTAGCGTAGTTGTATGGTAGTAACCAAAGCTAGGAGGATCTCCACAATGAGATGAAAGAAATGTAAATCTAAAATTATCCAGGAATTTTTGTAAATATGCATCATACTCCTCCATAGGTTAGCTACATTCCATTTGCCGAGAACCAGTATCCGGCCAAAGGATAACAGCATTATTTGCAAATCTAAACTTTATGAAATTTTCCTTATCAACAAAAATGGGGCGTATCACTGATAATGCAAAAACTGAGCGATGAAGATTGATCTAAAAGAACCATCCTCATGCTACACATGTAATTTAGTGGGAGTTGTTATTCAGTAAACTAATACCTTAAATCATTATAGTCATTATGTTTATCACTATATCAATGAGATAAGGATATCAAGAACAAGTTCAATTTTTCCCCTGAAATTAAGGCGCTTCAACTATATGTAGAAAGAATATGTATAAAATAGTACAAAAATAACTCTAAAAAATTTAACGTCTTTCTAGAGTTTTTAGTGAAAAAGACTCAGTGGTAAAGAAGTACTATATCTATATTTAGTAATTTGATATATCGTATTAAATTATTCAAACAAATTGGTACCAGCCTATATAGTGATTAAATTAGTTTTAAAGGTTTCATCAAGTTACGAAAGTGTCTACGCATAATTCCTTGAGATATTTACTTTATTGAAGGGGGCATTCATTCACTTGGGTGATAACAAATCACTAGAAATTAATTTTCTTTTCCGTTATTTTTTAAACATTGATCTTCTGTTATCTTATGCGATCATGCAAAATTAATCTCATATAGCAGCTCTTAAGTTCTATATTATTCTTCAATATACAAGTATAAAAGCATACAACGAACCACTTACTGGAGTTTAACCTAAGAAATCTAATAAGCCATATCAAATAAAATACATTTACCTATACACTGTATAAGTGTTCTAGCTTTGATGTTCCCTGATATATTTAGTCTCTCCAAGAAAACTCTCGTAATTTTATTAATAAGTTGATTTTATGTCATTCATGTACGTTTTTTTTCCTCAGCGTCGTTACTTATTTAACTGTTGCTCCTAATGAAATAGATGGAATTGTATAAATGTGCACTATGTATATGAGTTGGAAAATGCGTGGTTATACATGCATGCATGTAGGAATATAGGAGTGTCTATGCACACACACGCACATAAATACAGACACCCGCACTTACAAACACGTCCCCATATATCT
>NC_142939.1:53884595-53899595 GCF_046866305.1 Octopus bimaculoides | reverse complement strand
TATAACGTAGAGAAGGAGCTATTTGGAATCAGGTTGCGTATCGTATTTGCACTGTGTCAAAATTTAGGTTTTGGCTAATAACTTCGAATAATAGAGAGCATACAGGATTACTTAAGGTACACAATTACACAGAATTTTACTTAGTATGTAAACCCTGAGTTCGCTTCATTGGAGTCATAAATCATACAGCTTATATAATCAAGACCTCATAAAGTAGAATAGGGAATTTCAGTATTATTCTCATTTCGCGCACATGAAATTCCGATCCAAGGCACGTTCCATAGCGAACGTTTCCTGTTACCTTTTGGTTGCAACACCACGTATGATATATATGTATATATATATATATATATATATATATATATATATATATATATATATATATATATATATATATATATATATATATATATGCATAAGTTTGTCACCATGTATGTACGTTTATTGGTACATGAATACATATATGCAGGCATATATATATCTACACAACACAGTCATACTTACGGGTAAGGTGGAATTAAATGTTGCCGTACTAGTCATGTTTAATAAAAAAAATAACATTTTTAGCTGTTTTCACATCATCTTCGAAATAGTTACCTTGCAGGGCAATATACCGATCCCATATTTCCTGCCCCTTTTCGGATCCGGCCAGGAAGTCGTTTTCTGTACGCTAGTCGAGGAATTTCTGAGATTCGTACTTGATCTCGACATCAGTGTTAAAGGGGATGACTTTTAAGCTACCTTATCTTGGAGAAAAGATGGAAGCCTCAGATGGTAAATTTGTTGAATAGGGTAGGTGCGGAAGCAATATCATTTTGTTTTTGACAAGAAACTCACGAGTGAGTAGAGGTCGGTGATATGCATTGTCGTCGGGAATAATCCAAATTTTCGCGTTTAACAGATTTTCTTGCTTTCGCCGAAAGTCCTTCCACAAACGCTTCCACAAACGTCATAGTAGATCTCTCGATTGATGGTCTGGCACTGGAGGGAGTGCGGAGAATTCTCGATGGAGAATAGTGTAGATGTCGGAAAACAACAACTGAGCATGCTCTTGATTTAGCTGCAGCCCTGTCGTGCCTTTATTGGTCGTGGAGATGAAGGACTCTTTCAGTGTGACGACCGCTGCTCTGTTTCATGGTCGCGATGATCCTCGATATCAGGATAGATCATTAGTGGAATACAGAGGGATATATTGACAGATTTCGACGCGATATTCGTTCTGCTCAGTGGTCGGTAGGTGGCGGGACAAACTTGGCAGAGACCCATCGCACGTTTAATTCAAAAATTAGGATTGGCTGGACGGACCCATAAGACAGACCAACAACATCAGCATTGGCATTGATTGTACTCCGACGATCCTCATGCACAATATGACGATATTTTCTTTATATTTCATAGGGTGAAGCTCGTGGCAGGTCTTCTACATCGCTCATCAACTTCCGGAGAGGATCTTCCGCTTTTGAAGCGCTCGTGCCACTCGAAATCTCGCGTACGACTCATTGCCTCGTCGCTGTAATCTTGCCGAAGCATGCTCAATGTCTCTGTAGCCGTTTAAAGCAAAATTTAACGTTGGCACTTGATTCCAACCTCCTGCCCAAGACAAAATCGCAGACTACAGAATACACGTGATTACAAAAGCACACATATCACAACTTGTGAAGTAAATACAGTAGTTGCACTCGGCACACTGCCTCATGAAGTTCACAGCTAGCTCTCACTGCGCACACAGCCATGTGCTGCCATCTGTTGGCGCGCTACAGAACTAGTCCGGGAATTTTTGATACCAATTCGTACATATATAGAAACACAGACCCACACACATGCCTATATATATATATATATATATATATATATATATATATATATATGTGTGTGTGTGTGTGTGTGTGTGTGTGTGTGTTAATTCATAAGTAGAACCTTCTCATTCATAATGGCTGTATTTGTAATACTGTTTATTTCTTTTAGTTGTTGTGTCCTTTGGTCATAACAAGGTCAAGAACTTCAATATAGACACGTTCTTCTAGTGAGAAACTACGCTTTCAAGTTAATGAAAGTAAACAGCTAATGCTTTTTTTTTCTTTTGGTGATTTTATTCAACAACTAATTACGTAGTGGTAGCACGTATAATGATTTTTATAGAAATAAAAATAAGTAATTAACTGAAAATATATTTCAATTATAAAAATTAGCAAGGATTTGCAATTATTCGTTCCACTTCACCGTAATAAGAATGTTTAGATTCATTTCTATTGCATTTACACATGTATGCCCCCTCACATATCCACCTGGAACACATACTATACGTATCTATTTATCTATCTATCTATCTATCTATCTATCTATCTATATATATATATATATATATACATATATAAAACACATACATATAATATTTCCATGTATTTATATATGTATCTTTGACTATATATCTATATGTATATATATTTGCATACACACACACACACACACGCGCGCACACACAGACTCACACACATATATATGCTTATTTTTCTCATATGTAGGTATATTGAAAACTTTTTTTGTTTCGCTTCATTTTGTGTTATTAATTAAAATGATCATTAGTTGGCACATTTTTTTAAATTTAAATTATGTTTCAATCCAAAGGAAAAACTGGTATTTCTCCCGCTATACTTATATTTCTGATTGTAAAAAAAGTAATTACTTCCGTTGAGAACAAGTTTATTTATTAATTAGATAATTAGAAATAACGACCCACCTCAATATACTTGTACATATTTGTTCTTAATAACATAGACTTTCGTTAAATGTCTTTCCACTTATATGAAATTTAGACCCACTACACGTTTATACACACACACACACACATATATGTGTGTGTGTGTATTTATATATATAAACTCTTTTATCCTTTTATATTTTTATACGTTTCAGACCTAAGCCTGTGGCCATACTGGTGCAATGCCAGTATAAACACCTTTTTAATGGTCAATCTTATGCCACTGGCTTTTGTTCAAGGAGGAGGTTTGGTATTGTTGCCCTCTTTCATATAAGTTCACCTGGGACCTTGAATAGTAGGAGATCAAGTAGTGTCTTGAAAACATCTACCAATACACCATGAAGAGAGCCTCAGATGTTTTGGCAAGGCGTCAAATAGCTGTGGACCCTTAGTCACAAGCTATTGCAGTACATGATCCTCACACTGCGCCTTTGGAACTGCGCAGTGACGTCGAATTTAGCTCTTGATACCAAAGTTCGGTGTTAGCCCCTCCAAGACTTCCAGTTGACTGGACTAGAACAATATGAAATGAAGTGTTTTGCTCAAAAGTATTGCGTATCGCTCGGTCCAGCAATTGGAGCACATTCTTATGATCATGAGTCCAACACCCTAGATACTTAATCACCCACCTATGTATGTATGTATGTATGTATGTATGTATGTATGTATGTATGGATGTATGTATGTATGTATGTACATATATATATATATATATATATATATATATATATATATATATATATATATATATATATATATATATATATATATATATATATATATATATATATATATACGTGTGTGTGTGTATGTGTGTGCGTGTGTGTGTATGACCAATGAAATTTATTCATACATCTACCCTCCGATTGAAGCATTTAACTACGTGGATGTTTATGTATATCTAAATATTCGTATGATATTTCTAAGAAGAATAATCATATTGAACATAGAATTCGTCTGACTGACGATGAAATTTCGAACAAGATACACTGCAGCATGTCGTATGTGTCTCAAAAGACTAATATCTATCTTTTTTCTCACAAGAATATACCATTATACTTTAAATATATATATATATACACCCACACATGCTTGAACAAGCACGTACTAATGTTATTTCATTATGTATGTTTTCCATCAACATTTTAAAATTTTGTTATATAGTTTTAATCATAACCGTTGATTTTCTAATTAAAGATGTTTGAATATGTTGTTGTCGTGATCACATAGTCAGTCGATTTTCAATCTTTTAGCTACTGGGCATACATTTTCTACGACGACAGTAGTCTATTAGTAATGATCTGTTTTTACGTCTTTGGGAGAGAGACTTTGATGTTTAAGTGGTTTTGTCATTCTGTCAATGAAATTTTAATGTCGAGAAAATCAGATCAGAATTTAAGGTACAAAATAAACCTTAAAGTACAAATGCAGAATTATTCATCACCATAACAACAACGACTATTCAGCAAAGAAAGAGAATTTTACACGGTGACTCAATTGGTTGGGAATATCGAAGAAATCTCATTAAAATTAAACATTAATATCTAAAAAGAATATGGAGGATATGCAGGAGAGGTTGGAAAACAAAGTGATGCTAAAAACTATCGATGAAAAGAAGGCATAGTGGCAATATCTGTACATCTTTGATGGTAGGGCTATTCACTTAAATGTCTACTGGAACCTAATCTACAACAACAACCTCAACAGCAATAACAACAACATCACCGAGTAACTGAAATACAATGCTTTGTTTTATTTTCTCTGAAAACTTTGCTTGGAATACATTTTCTATGTGAGGGTTGCGGGAACTGGAAAGTTCAATAGCTCAGAATTACGAGCGGTTTCATCCATTGAAAATTTCAGGTTGTTCTAAAGATCCTGAACATCTTAAATCGAATAATATATTGTTAGGTTAGGCCATAAATGTATGGCATTCTATAATTCTTTGTAGTGATCCCTGATTGATCTCCCTTTTCTATAACACACTTTTTGCGTATATATGCATATCTACTCATACACATATGCATATGTTGAGGGAGAGAGAGAGAGAGAGAGGGGGGAGAGAGAGAGACATATACGTACGGGTAAATACGTGTATATAAACACACCTGAACACAGTCACACGCATATATATTTACATACACACACACACACGCACATATATACACACTCAAAAATATATGTGAGTGCGTATGTATGTATGAGTGTGTCTCTGTGTGTTTCGAGTTAATAATTTACTTGAACCCCAGTGCTTGACTGGTACCAATTTTATCGACCCTACAATAACGAGAGGCAAGGTAAATCGCAATGACATTTGAACACAGTAAGAGAAAAGCGAAAGAAATACAAATAATCATTTCGTCCGGCGTGTGAACAGTATATAGTTGGATAGAAAAATATGTGAATATAGATACGAATTAGAAATCGATAGAATGAAAGAAGAAACTATGTTCCTATATTCCTAAACTCTATAAAGAAATTACCAATCAATCGGGTATCAGTGGAGTCTTCCCATGTTTTAGGATACATTTAAACATGTGTTTACATCCTCTAAAAATTTCTGACCTCGATTTCAATATCGAGATCGGAATCATGGATCTAAATAAAATCTGTGCCCTCTCTGCCAAGCGAAGCATACATCTATTAGATTCATTCGTGTATGGTTTAGATTTTCTGTATCATGTATAGTTTAGACTTTTCTGTTATTCTCTATTTGATCTCTCTGTCTCTCGCCCTTCTTTCTCTTTTTCTCTCGCTTGTTGCTCACACATGACCGTCGTCCATCGTTGTTTTCCTCACGTGACCAATTTTCTTTTCTTGTACTGACAGTTAAACGAACGACTGGACGTATTTCTCTCTTCTATCTTTTCTCTCCCCCTCCCACAAAAAGAAGGCGTTTCTCCCAGCGTTCACTATTTCCCTTTCGTTCTGGTTTTAGGTTTACTTCTATGTCTCCACTGTCATTTTTTGGTTCCCAACTTTGACCCTACATATATCATAAATTTTATTTCAAAATTTCTGGGAACAACTGCCTTTGAAGACGTATATTGTCGTTGAATGCTCGAAGTGAGGAGTAGATAGACAGCCGACATCTGATGAAGGATCCTTTCTCTGTGTAAACTTCTTCTGTTTTTCCACTTTTTTTCGTTGTTTACGTATTTCATGTTATTAGTAACGTCCTCTACCCATATATACATGTATATATATATATATATATATATATATATATATATATATATATATATATATATATATATATATATATATATATATATATATATATATATATATATATATGTATATATATATATATATATATATATATATATATATATATATATATATGTATATATATATATTAAACTGTAGGTATGTCTTAGATGAAAGGGATTTGTATCGTGTCTATTTATGTCTCTATTTGTATCTCATTAAATCTGAAGATATGTCCATGGGATAAAGGAATGTGTATACGAAATTATTAGAATGTAACCTATTGTGTCGTTGATGTATTATTAATAAAACAGCCACACTTGTTATGGCTAACAGCGTCGTACAACAATTCAGGTTCCAAACTTTCTTAGATCAAATTGTGAATGGGAAGATACATTGTTTACAGTAATAAATAGTCTTTATGCTCTTAATACATTAAAACGCATGATACAGTTTTTGAAATTAAATCTATTCTTATTGTTACTATATATAAAGGGACTTAATCCTGTGTTCTTATTAAGCTGATTCTGTTTGTCAAAGAGTTTTCTCATTTCACACGACATTTAGTAAATTACGTCATCTTCGCTTTGTGTGTGTGTGTGTGCACACGAGTATATGCATGGTTATGCGCGTGCATGCATGTGTGTGTATGTATGTGCGTGTGTGTGTGTATATATGCGTGTGTTTGTCTGTGTACGTGCATGTGTGTGTGTGTGTGTGTCTGTGTGTGCGTGCGTGTGTGCATGCGTATTAGCGTGTGTATGCGTGTGTATATTATCTATGTGTGTATGCGTGTGTATGCATGCGAACGTGTGTGCATGGGCTTCCGTGCGAGCGGATGTGTGCTTGCGCGTGCGCACATGCTTGTGCCCGTGTTTGTAACTGCGTGTGAGTGTGCGTGTGTGTGAGAGAGTGTGTGTATGTGCATGTGTGCATTTTTGTATGCGTGTATGTGTGCGTGCGTGTTTGTGTGTGTGTGTTTTGAGATGTAATTCTATGCTGTTTTTTAATATTTCGAATAACCACATTGGATCGATTACATTCTTCAATGGTATCGTATTTTTGGTTAGGTCTTAACATTGAACTTACAGGAGATGCCAGTATTAGTGAGGGCAGTGATCGGTATGATGGTGATGGCAACGGTACGGTTGATTGAAATTACATTAATTAAAAACCTCAAAAACCTATTTTACCCTGATCTCGAAACAGCTGAGTTCAGCCCGAAGTCAACAGCTTATACGATGCCTGGTTTCTGTCTATGACAATAGCATTTAAACCTCATTGTAATAATTATACTAGTCACAATTTATTAATTATCCCTTCAGTTTCGAAGACTTAAACATACCTTCGCTATGATCCTACAGCTTTTAACCATTATGATAGCATGAATAAGAGTCTAAAATAATCTCAGTAATCTCTTTAGATACATCAAATCCAATTGTACGTAATTCTAGCACATCGTACAAGTAAAATTAACTTTCACTGTGAAATGGAATGAGAGGAAAAACGCATATCTTCGATTACTCTATCT
The DNA here is from genome assembly GCF_046866305.1 of Octopus bimaculoides. Taxonomy (NCBI): domain Eukaryota; kingdom Metazoa; phylum Mollusca; class Cephalopoda; order Octopoda; family Octopodidae; genus Octopus; species Octopus bimaculoides. The sequence continues at coordinate 53,892,096 of NC_142939.1, read as the reverse complement.
CAAGTCAGAGACTGTGTTTTACTGAGAGATTTGTTTAAAGAAGCTATTCGGTGCAATGAGACTGCAAGTGCATTATTTAACACATTATAATCTGCTTCAGGTTGAGATACGAAACAAGGGAAGTCTGCCAAGAGAGAAGTTCAATAAACCTAATGCAACGCAATTATGATGTTCTTAAGTTGAATAGCAGACCATTGAAATATTGCTGGATACCTGATTGAGAGAAAACAATGCATTCATCTTGCCTCTAGCACTTGTTTTCTAAGTTGTGAGAATCTATTGAATTCTGTAATAAAACCAACACATTTTCTCATCTTGTATTTCGTTATATGTTTGTTGACAGTTTTGTAGTTAAATCATTTCTTCTGTTAATAGATCATTGATGTAATTCTAACAATTCGCGGCATGACGTAATTGCTAATTATATATGTTAATGTTTTAGTATAGAAAACCTTAAACAAAACGTTAGTGTAATAATACCATTTCATTTCTCTACGGATTTCTGTTGCGAAACATTAATAGAACGGATACTAATAAAATGCATAACAACAGCAACAACAGCAAAAACAAAAAACAATTTAAGTAATAATAATGATGGTACAATAATAATAATGCTGCTAATGATGATGATGGTGATGATGATGATGGTAGTGGTGGTGGTGGTGGGGGTGGAGATGATGATAATAGTAACATTATAAATGAAGATATAATTGGAAAACTACTTAAATAACTAAATAATGCTGTTATTTTCATTGATGGTTGTTGTGAAGGAGTGTGTTAAAACCAAATAGGATTACAGCAACATGTTTCCCACGCCTCGTAAAAGGAACCGTTGCGTAACTGGGATCATTTATTTTTGACACCAATTTCAGTACGGAGTTGTGAATATCGAATCATATGATTAGATATAATTATATATAATTTATTTACGCACTACACCATAATTCTCTAATAATTATGAAACACATTTCAGAACTTTTACATTATGCTACTTCAAAATACACACGCAATATATAAACATGTTCCCATATATATGAAGCATGCATGCTTACATAAGTGTTTTTGGTCTGTGCATATGTAGGTATGAATATATGAACATACGCTAATATATATATACTATATCTTGGCGTACAAAGAGATATACGACAGCTACTTCTATGCTTAGAGCTTACGAAAATTATCATGTTGCTGTCTGATGCCAGTAGTATGGTTAAATAACCACTATACTTTCTGGTATTAACAGGTATGGACTACAGGGTAAATGTGGAAGAAAATAAGATAAACACAAATTTACCTTAGGTCAGTTGTTCTCTGTAAATTGATGCAATAAAGTGTTCTCCGATGGTTCGTTTTCAATAAGTACCCATACGCAATTGGAACACCAAACGGAAGTTTCCAAGACGTCATAGTGGTAGTAATGTATTGGTGAAGTAATTACTGTTCTTTAAGCAATATATGTGTAAATATTCTATGTAACTATGTATGTGTGTATGTGTGTGTATGCATGTATGTGTATGAGTGTGTGTGCGCACGCGTATGTGTGTTGAGAGACAGATAATCTTATTACCTCCGCCTTAGTGAAGGCGGAGGTATTGTTTCAGTCATGTTTGTTTGTCCGTGGACATGATATCGCAAGAACTGCTAGATGGTTCGAATGAAACTTTAAGGGATGTTTGGCCTTGTGACTGGTACGAACTGATTAGATTTTGGGATTGATCCGATACATGACAAGGACTCGGGATGATTTTTTCTGTTTTTTACTTAATTTTTGAGAGCGGTTGGGTTTATTTTTACTATTCTCCTTTGTGTGAGCGGTCGAGTTTATTTCAGATATTCATATTTAAAAAAAACACCATTGGCTAATCGCTGAGATTGCGTTGGTATTGCTTTGGAGGAGTTAATCGAATAATCCTTCGCGCAGAAATAGCTGGAATGTTCCAAAATTTGAAATATATATCATTCATTGTGAAGGCAGGTTAGCGGCACTTTTTCCGACCCTGCGCTCTGAGTTTACATGCTACTGGAGTCGAGTTAACATTTTTTTCCTTTCAGGGTCGATGAAATAAGTTCCGGTATCAGTGCCGCTGCGTTGCATCTGGGTCAAGTGTCTTGTACTATAGCCTCGGTTAGAGTTAAAGTTGCAGTATATATATGTATATATATATATATATACATATATATATATATATATATGTGTGTGTGTGTGTGTGTGTGTGTGTGTGTGTGTGTGTGTGCGTGCGAGTGAGTGTGTGTGTGTGTATATATATGTGTGTGTATGTATATATATGTTTATTTATTTATTTATTCTTTTATTGGTCTGCCATTTAGCTGCGGCCACGCTCGGGCACCACGTTGAAGGCTTTTAGTCAAAGAAACCGAATCCAGGACTTATTCTTTGTAAGCCTTGTACTTATTCTATCGCTTTCTTTTTGCTGAACCGCTAAGTTACGGGGACCTAATCTCACAAGCGACCGTTGTCAAACGATGATGGAGGCGGGGACAAACACGGACGCAAAGACACACATGCATAAACATATACATATTTATATATGATCAACTTCTGTCAGTTTCCCTCTACCTAAACTACTGACAAGGCTTTGGTCGGCCCAATGTGCTACGTAGTGGGACTGAACCTGAAACCATTTGGATGGAAAGCAAGCTTCATACCACACAACTACGCCTGATATAGATATATAAGTATCATACAGTAATCTGGCTTTTATTTATGTCTTAAGAAATAGTGTAAGCAAAAGTAATAAAAGGTGTGTTATATTTTATATGATGAATTTATGAATTCATGTCCGATGGTAAATTTGACAGTTTTTCACTTGATTTGGAAAGTTGTTACTTTTCTTGACTGGAGTGATTCCTAATATGATGAGACACATTTACTTGATTTCTACGATACCAAGAGAGTTCAGAGTAAATCGTATTTCAACTTAAATGAGATTTTTGACCGAATATTAGATATTGGACATGCACTTTTATCTTCCTCAAGAGAAGCAGATAAATGAAAATGAGAATTTGAGAAATATCAGATTATGCAGAAATAAACGTAACATCAAAGAAAATGGTGGTAAAATATGTGCGGTTGAGACAGTGAAAATTACTGGTGGTTATATGTGAGAGAGTGAACGAGAAACAAGAACAACACCGTTATATTAAGCGATATTGAAGTGCATTATTTACAAAGATAAGCTATATTTGTGTAGCCCAGACACAAAGACAACGTTCTGTGTGTGTGTGTGTGTGTGTGTGTGTTTGTTTGTTTGTTCGTGTGTGTTCGTGTATTTTTGTATAAGCTTATGTGGTAAATGTGAGTTTATGTACACATTTGTAAAAGTCTTTCCTGCAAAGACCTAGCCGTTCCTTTCTTTATAATGAATATTTATAATTTCATGAACAAACCAATCATACTAACTCGTCGAAAATATATGGAGTGAAGAGGTAGGTTCTTTTTTTCGTGATTTGCCTCACTGTAATCACAATTTTTGCAATAGATTTCCAAACGAGTAAAGGTTTTTCAGTGTCCTTTACTCTCGAATAGTGTTTTCAAGTAGTAGATTGAATGAAAACATTCGTTTTGAGAACACGTGAAAAGAGATAAGGATTAACGTATACAAAGATACGTGTAAAAAGAACTGATATTTGTTCGTGGACTGTGAACAGTAAATACCTTTGAACTTTATCCATGCAAAATAGATACAGATTTGAATGAAATAAAATCTTGTCAGTTTAATTATTTCTAGTGTATCAGGTATTCGATTAATTTTCGTGCTGTGTATCAGAAGCAATTTAGAATCAAAATTGGACACTGAATTAATTATTATCATTGTTTTCAATTACTTGAGGAAGCTCCAGTTGTAAGAGCTAGATATTTCACAGTAGACATTGATGTTATGCTCTGCACTCACTGTAGGTTCATATCATATACATCCAGCTAAAAGGAAAGAATTAAAATATAATAAAAACCATCCTACTATCTGTCTCACTATATTTAAATGATTCAGTTAAAATACTTCATATAAAAAAATTCTGGGATTTGGTTTTATTATGAGACCTGTCTCTGCAAAATCCCATTAAAAAAGTGTTCTTTGTTGAGTTACATGAATCAAAAATTGAAAACGGTGCACAAAATTGGAGATTTTCCGATGTAAAAAAAAGTACTTCTATAGAAATCAACCAATCAACTAAATTTCACATCCGCTGTAATGATGAAAAAATTATATCTTAATTATGTACACTACATATATTCAGAGATGCGTGAAAAAGATTAATCTCGAAAAGAATAACACGTGTAAAACAATTGTAGAATAAATATTGTATTGAGATGAAGCGTAGAAAACTTCTTTTATCTAAGAACAAAATGAATAGCAGTATATTAAACAAATGATACTAAAAAAGATCATGAAATATAATGATATTGCTGTTTTAAAATAGCTGTTGATGCATATTTAGCACTAAACCCTCAACTGAACAGACCTGTACTCAAAGGAATTCCAATAATGACATTATGTTTCCTTTAACGCTTAATTTCTTTTAGGTGCGAACTATCTAAAGTGGTATCCGTTTAATTTTCAGATAATTGTTGTGTCTAATTCAAAAGACATGTAACCAGCGTTTCTTACCAAATGAACAACGATGATTTGCTGAGCAACGATTTGTTGGGAGCGATGCCATTCATGCTGTGGGTATAAATATTATTTACTTTGACATATATGAACTTGAATGGTTGTAGTCATTATATGAGTCAAATTGATTTTCTCCTCACTATAACTGACAAAGCTAATTAAATACTGGCGTCCCAATATCAATCGCATTTATGACACACAGTTATTAATGAAATTCTGCCGGGTAAAAATTGTATGCTAAACAGTTCAAAGCATAGAAACATATGTCATTACAATCACATACGCCTGAATGACTTTCAAGAAATAAAACATTTGAATAGAATAAAACATTATAGGACCAGAATAATAGTTGCGAAAATTAATCAGAAATATTTGAGGCAAATTACAAAAATAGCACCAAACGGGTAACTCTAGTAAAGAGTGCAATTATACATACGTAGGCACACACAATCACTTCACACACACACAAACCACAAATATATGTGTGTGTGTGTGAGCGTATATATACATATATATATATATATATATATATATATATATATATATATATATATATAATCATAAATATACAGGGATTAGCATTGAATTGCTTCTCCAACATACTGAAAATTTAGAAATAGCAGTCAAAGAACTACTGATTCTAAACTACAAATTTTTCTCTAAACGGATGGCGATATTTATGGCACACATAGAACAAAAACCGGAGGGAAAAGCGTAAACAAAACAATACGCTTTTCCCTCCGGTTTTTGTTCTATGTGTGCCATAAATATCGCCATCCGTTTAGAGAAAAATTTGTAGTTTAGAATCAGTAGTTCTTTGACTGCTATTTCTAAATTTTCAGTATGCTGGAGAAGCAACTCAATGCTAATCCCTGTATATTTATGATGATAAATGGTTTTACCGATAAAGGTTTTTTCATACTGAACTACTTGGCAAAATTGTTAATTATTAATTCTATTATTAATTGACGATTTCCTGCCCTTATTCTTATATATATATATATATATATATATATATATATATATATATATATATATATATATATATATATATATATATATATATATGGGTACAGGTCGTCGCAAAATGTAAACATGGAATATGAAATACTAAAGCAACATCAAATACGAAGACAAACTTGGGTATGCAAACAACCAGAGAAACAAATGGGAAACAAGACAAATAACATAAAGAACGACCCTTCATCAGTAGTCGGCTCTTCATCTACTTCTAATTTCGAGCATATATATATATATATATATATATATATATATATATATAATGGATATTAGAATCAAAACTCTCTTTTAATTTTATATATATATATATATATATATATATATATATATATATATATATATATATATGTTGTGTGGAAATAGAATACTCCTATGGACTGTGCCACAATATAAACAGACACATACAGAAGACCTTTAGAACAGTGTAAAGCCGAGAGTTGCGTATTGCCGTGGGTTAATACGAATATCTTGAGTAGAACGATTTGCAAGGACATTATTATTATCCCTATATATCCTACGTCGAACGTGCGGCACAACAATATATATGTGTGTTTGTGTGTGTATGTATATGACTTGATTGAGCCATCATTTATTGCCATTAAATCTGTCCCTTTCGTGGACATTTAAGTACCAGGGGGTAATTTAATTCCTACCATTTCATTGTCAAATTGACTTTGGATTACAGTATATTTGTTTTAATTTTTTTCTCCTATTCATCAAGAAGCAGATCCTGCTACAGATGAGCTATGATCAAATCTATAGACGCTAACCTTGCAACATTCTATTTTACTTTTCTTACAGAGAATCATGCTTCATGTGGCAAGGAGGTCAGGTGTTCCCCCTGCAGGTCTTGTGAATGTTTCGTGAATAACGCAGTTGTTGTTCAGCGATTAGATTCTAGTGCGTTATTAATCGAGCAGAAATCACATTCAAAGTATTTCTGTTGTAACTATCATAGGCACTACACTATTCAGTACCATACATTTCATTCTATAAAGAGGCCAGCGTGTTATGTTTATTAAATTTCATTATTATGTAACTGTACATAAGTACTCGCCTTCACTCATAAATTGTGCATTCTAAGCGTTAGAATTAGGCTTCACTCACATATTTCAGGATTATTGCGTAACGAAATTCTTCCAAATTTTGTAAATCTATTAGATTGTAGAATAGCAAGACACTTCAAAAATGTATACCTAATTTTCTCTAGCATTCCTGGAACACTCATATACGAGCTTTGTCTACAAATAAAAAAAAAGGAGCTCATTACCTCAACGTGTTATGAACCACAGACGACGTTCTCATTTGTATATTCTAAAGCGAATAGTAATAATTTAAATAAGAGAAAACTTTTGCTATAAAAATGAATTACATATATATATATATAATTGTAACTTAAAAGAAGACATTAAATCTGATATATTAAAAAAAGCGAATAGATAATTGTTACTTTGATGTGACTATTTATGCAGATTTTAAAATCTAATATACATACACACACGAACAAAACAAAAAACACATGCACACACATATAGATATAAATCAGTACGTACATCAACATATAAAATGGAAATACGTATTGATGTATCTATTTATATGTGCGTATGTATATGTCTGTATGTATGTGTGTGCATATATATATATATGTGTGTGTGTGTATGCATACATACATATATACATATGTATGTATCTATATATATATATATGTATATATATATATATGTGTGTGTATATATATATATATATATATATATATATATATATATATATATATATATATATATATATATATATATATAAGTATACGTATATGCAAACTTAGTCATTTACACACATAAACGTATACACAT